>NW_011888786.1:16442921-16451690 GCF_000151845.1 Pteropus vampyrus | reverse complement strand
CCCCATAGACTGAGAACTAGAAAAATATCAAGTAGAGACTTTGAGAGCCCATAGCAATCTCTGTAGGATCAATTAAATGATTGCTTTAGATCTGTAGACTGAGATTCAGTTAGACCCACAAAAACCTGTTAGTAGGAGTTCTGTAAGGAAGACACCTGGAAACTTTTTGATATCAGTGTTATGAGACCTGGAGTCCCTTAGTGAACAAAGCGATGTAGGCTGGTGGGTAGGAATTAGCCAGGTTACCCACCTCTTTGTGAACCACATTCCAGCTGTATGCAGTAATGATTAGACAGCCACACTGCTGAGAAGAGGGCATTGCCAGTAGCAGAGAAAAATTAATGGTTTGTGAATATGGCTGAAAAGAGGAAGAGCAAATGCTGAAAGTGATGGTAAGTCTCTGAGTACAGCCTAACACCATGTTAGAGAGTAGTGATTATCCAGTCCTACTCCATTGTACTAATACTTCAGTTTGCGTAGAATCCATTGCTCCCTTTCCAGCCACCAGCACTGCCACTACTTTATCTCTGACCCTCATCATCTCTCCCATAGGTGCTTATAACAGCCTTGAGCAGCCACCCTGCCCCAAGGCACTGCAGGCTCAGGTTTCATGCTGTAGTGCTGCTATAAACTCCTTCTATGGGAAACATCCAATCTTACCCAACCTTAGACTCCACCCATTGCACTCTATATTTTATTGCAGAGCTCTATCATCCTTTTTATTTTGAGAAATAAGATTGATTATCAAGCTCAATCTTCCACAGAACCTAAAAATAAAAACAGATAAAAGAAGAGCTAAAATAGTTGAAGTAAAAGATTTTTACTTCAAATAATACGGGAATGTGAGGCAGAGGAAGAGGAGGGCTAGAAGTCAAACTAGCCCTCCTCTTCCTCTGCCTCACATCCCTGTATTATTTGAAGGTTTTCTAAAAATGTTAGGACTCCAAGAAGCACCATTTGATATCCAATAACCTACAAGAAAAAGTCCACACAGAGTTTCCTTCACTGGGCTCCCATAGTATATTTCCAGTCCTTCCCCATCATGTCTATGGTTCAAACAATTCTGAAGAACATGCAGCTGCTGACCAGCTCGTTCAGTTTCCTACTGTTCTGGATTGATACATGCTGTTCCCACTACATAGAAGGTACTATCACCACACCTTTTTTTTTTCTTCAAGGAAATATCCAGAACTAGTGCATATCCTCTCTGTCAAGCCTTCACCACCTGTTAGGCAAATCCATCACTCTCTTCCTTCTGTTCCTATTGTACTTTGCACAAACTACTATCTGTGCTCTTGACTTACTTTATAGTAATTATTTGCATATATTGTTATACATTTGTTATAAATTAAACCCCTTTAGTTCAGAGATATAGCGCCTTACACTTCTTTTGACAAGTAACTAGAATAGTGCCTGGCATGCGAAAAATGATAGATAAATTATTACTATGTGAATTTAAAAATTGAGGCCTTCTCAGAAATATAGAGCTTATAGATAATCATTCAGCAGAAGCGATAGTACAATCCAAGTCCCCTGGCAATCATTCCGATGACTTGACCAACTCTCCAAGTTTATGTCCACAATTCACTTTCCTAGTCGGATTTTTCCTGCAGCTGCATTTCTCCTATAGCTTCAGTTAGAGTGAACAATTGAACTCTGAGGAAGTTTAAAGTAAATTCATTTGTAAAGATGTCAACAAACCAATTAGCCACATTAACAAACTTTTACTATTCAACTGCACTGAATAGTAAGTACTGATGGTGCTGATGTCATGCATTCTGCTAAACATTATGGGTGAAACAAAGGAAATTGAGAGTTTAATCTTTATTTCTAAATAGGTCATTCTCTAATAGGAAAAATGAGATGTAGCCCCAAACTACACTACTTTACATACAATAAATCCTGTTAGAGTGACACTAGCTGGTAGCCACAGGAGAGGGCACTCTTCCAACACTAAGCTCTTCTCCTAAGGAGACTTTCTGGCACAACTGGCATTTGAAGTTGCATCAAATGGCAGGAAGTACTTCAACAGGCTAAAGGAACATAAAGAGAAGACAGAATATCATAGAAGGCCTGGAGGTGTAAGAGTCAAGTGTCTGAATTCCACTTCTTGGATGCTGGTTTCACTGGCAAGATCCCCTTGAGAACAGAACTGTATACCCACATCTGTGGGGGACACAGCACCTGACTTTGTGCCCAGAGCACAGTAGGATGTCAATAATAATTTACTGAATGACAAATCTAAAAATGTTTATAAAAGAAAGCCAAGAAAGTCTAAACAGATCAATAAATTCAGGAAATATAAAATTTTTCTGAAGGAAAATTTAGGACCTGGAACAGATTTCACAGGGCCAACAATAGGAAGTAGCTTGTGGAGAGCAGCTGACAGTGGGTCCTCAGCAAATACCTGGAATAGGGTGTTAAACTTGATCTTGAGGTAGTACTTTGAAAGCCTGGCTATGTTTAAAGAACCAAAAATAAGTCCATTAGCTAAACTGTGTTAGAAGATATTTTAACCTGAAAAGTAGGTGGAAGCTAGCTTGGCAAATAATATAATTAGGTTTCTTAATCTGCCCATTTCAAAAAGAAATCTCTTTCAAATATCACATATTATTTTCTTCTCCTTCATTAACTACAAAAAATATACCTTATTACAGAATCCTCCACTGTACCTATTTCTAATGAGAGACTTGACTCTGTATTATTTCATGAGTAAGTTCTTATAGCAGGATGACTTAGAGATTGTGTCTTACTGTAGTTGAGGTCCTAGGTACATCACATGTTCACCTTACCACCTCCCCAACCCTTTCATGATCTGATGTCCTAATAAGACTCTAAAATTCCATTATGGGGGATAAAAATGGTTTATCATGGTTTGGTTTTGAGAGAGAAGAGGATTTTGAATTTGGCTTTCTTTGCAATGGCCCATTTCTGACACTGACTTTGCTTGATTCGGTAGTACTGATTTCAATGAGCCATTTTTGCTTTATTGATTTTTAAATGATATTCCTACTTATTAGTGATCATGAGTCAGAAATGGCTTATTTTCTTTTCAAAGAGAAAAAGAATTTTTTCCACATTCAATTTCATGGGAGAAATGATTATTTTTCTCTCTCTACTTCCACTCCTTGTTCTAATGAAAATTTTTGTCAGTTGGGAAATATTGTAAGTGAGGCAAATATTGCATTCAACAAAGTTGCAACCAGTACTACTATGATGTATGTAGAAATTTATGTTGTTTTTATGAAATGACTTACTGTTCCAAAGTCATTTATTTTTCTCTCATTTTTCAAAGGATTCTGTTGCCATTTACCTTATATCTTGTTTTAGGTGAATGTATGTATACCCACCCTCCCTCCCTCTGCACACCCACGCAATATATCACAGATTTAATGAGGATCCAAGTTGGTCTCATTTGGAGAACCATTGCTACTTACTAAAGAGGCACAGGAGAAATCTCCTGCAACAAGCCAAAGAATTGACACATTGCAGCTGAAAGAATTTTTTAAAAATTCCAGCATTCCAACTTAAATTGAAACAGTATTAGAGAAAATATAGTTTTCTGAGTTTCTTTTCATATTTTCACCAAAGCGAATAAAGAAACTGAACAATGTGACTAGAGAAATATTTCCTAAAGAGAAGACTGCATTTTAATCAGAGAGCAGCTTGTGGTATTATTATCATTAAGAATTGTAACCAAATTTGCATGAGAGAGTGTCAAGTTAACACCACATATTTTGAGAAATGTTAAGACAAAATAAAACCTAAGTTTTGTAGAATATTGTGACAGAAAAGAGATGTTGTACAGAAACATGTATTACCTACCATACCAGCCACTTTCTCAATTCTCAATTTCTCTTCACCACTCTCTCTAACTCATTCATTTAAGAAATAGATTCCAGAGAAGGAAAGACAAAAAGAAAAATTAGTGAGTAAGTTTTTCTTAGGAGGAGATTATAGTCTAATGGGGAAGACATATAATTGTGCAAATGCAGTGGTCAGACCCTAAGCTCAGGGTATAATGATGATGATGATGATAATAATAATAATAATAATAATAATAATAATAATAACTTTTATCAATTTTTCTATTACTTAGATTACTTTCTACTTTGAATCCTCATCTTGCCAGGGAAAAAAATTAAATCTCAACCAATTTTGTTCATTTGATTGATTCAGAGTAATCTTTATGCATTTCTCTTGTCTTTTCCTAGGATTGTGTTTAAGTTAGCAGTGAAAGGATGAGAGATGTAAGTAGTGCCATGTTGTTACATAACGAGTCTTTGGTTGTCTTCTGTCCACATTGTCACCTAGTGAAGCATTCTATCCCACCTGATCTTGGTGGTTGGCAGAGGCAGATTATTAATGCGTCCTCCTTGACCCTACCTCAAGACCTCTTGGTCCCCATGGCTCTTTGTTCAAGATGCTCTTCACTCTCAGACACAGTATAGCATGCTCAGAGACTGCCCTAAAATTGGTGGAGACTCTCTGAACCTACCTGATGAATCTGCCTGAACACCATATACATTTACAATAAATCAGCTAAGAGTCTAGCCGCCTTTTCAGATCCACCCAGAGAAATAGCGTACTAGCCTTCTTTGTTGTCAAGCTCTTAACCTATCTGGAATTCTGTGACCCCAAACCTATATCACTGAATGAGCCTCCTATAAAGGACAGAAAATCTTAAGGTCTTGCAAGTCTTGCTTCTCTACCATTTCTTATTTTTAGCTCAAAGATAATAATCTTTGTTTATATAGATAAGGGGAAAAAAAAGTTGAGAAAGAGGCTCTCTCCAAAGTAGTCTTCTTAAATCTATGGTCTATGATTTTAGACTTTATGGCCTTAGATCTTTACAATCTTAGATTTGATACTCAATACCAGGATTTTGTTAATACCTCTACCCTTTTTTAAATCAAACCTCTGTATTTCTCACAGCATTTTTACCTGAGATTGAGGGGACACAGATGTCACAGTCTAGTTTAATGGAGAAAGTCATGGGGTCAAAATGACTTACGAGAGCAAAAAATAATGTGTGTATATAGTAATATACATATATATATTACCATATCAAAATCTCATTATGCTATAGAAGTAACTGCAGAATGTGATAAGTATTATAATGGAAAATGCTGTGGTAACATGGAGAAGAAAGTGCTATTGTTTATGTATTGATATAAATTACATAAAATTAACAATAAATTTAATGCCTTCCCTCTGATCTCCCCTCTACCTAGAGTTTCTCTCATGGTAAAAGCCTACATTTGTGGATCGTAGTTCATGGAAAAATGTATATATCTAGGATTATATCTCATTTAGGTTTTCATGTTTATTAATTTTGTCCTGAATGCACATACGAGGTTTTTGAGTCAGAAACATATAATCATTATTTACTTAAAAGCAAATAATAATAGTGGTTTTCCACATGCAATTTTTACTCTTAGGGAGGTGAAATAAAGTTAGGTCAAATTTCCTATATATAGAGAAATGCTGAAAAAAATAAATCTGCATATTTATATAGAAGAGAGGAAGTATTTCCCTTACTCTACTAAAAATAAAAAATCAAGGAGAAAAAACTTTGCTTCTCAGGGAAGTACAGAAAGGATGTTGCGTTCTCATCTATCCTTCTGTAATATAAATAAACCCTGGATAATCCCAGTGCCCTCAACTTTGCAGCTCAGAGATGTCTCCAGACTCCAAGACCTCATCGCCCCTTGAAATGTAAACACATAGCTCCAGAGTTAGTAACTCTCTTTTGAGTTCTGTCTATATCGTTGTAAATTTCTTTCCAGGGCTTGATTTTCATCTAGTATCCAAAGTTTCAGTAAAATTTCATTAAAAAAAAACATTCTAGGATTGTGTTTAAGGTAACAGTAAAAGCATATTGAACAAATATCCACTTGAACATTGAGTATGAGAAGGTTCTGGAAAACTAAGTGTGGATAGAACGAATTTTATTTTATTTCTTACTGTACCTATATAACCTTTATAAATGAAATATAACACGTTTGCTGAAAAGATAAGTCGAAGTTCACATTAAGAATAAAGGTAGATTTCTAACTCTGAAATCAGTGATAGTAGAAATGTTTCAATAATAGGCTGATATTGTCACTGCTGGGGTGATGTGGAATCCGGTGTTGCCACGGTGACATGGGGGCTGGACAGTGGCACTGTGTGTTGTCTCTCGGTTCTTCCCCGCAGACGCAGCAAAGAATTACGGGTCAGCGAGATTAAGAAAAAATAAGATTTATTGAAAGTACATTTTAGAAGGAGATGGGCCTCGCTAAGGAATGTTGCAGCCCTGTGGAATTTAGGAGATGAAGGGAAAAGATAGTACTCCCCAAAGGGAAGGGCAGGTTTCCATCCAGGAAAACTGTAACAATGCAGAAATGGGAAGGTCTGTTTATATTGGGCCGTGATGGGAGAGCTTAGATCATCCGTATGTGAGATTACCTTGTCTGACAGTTGGCTGCTATATAACACTTTGTGTACTACATGTGCTTACCCAGAATTCAGTCTGTTATAATTAGATTCATGAACTTCCAGGCGTAGTCATGAGATTATAATGGTGATATAATGAGGCTGAAGTTATGGGCAGTACTTTCTGTACATGCTTTTGTAGCTGGTTTAGCGAGCAGCTTTTATGGCCTCTGTACTCTAGGGTTTGGGGTAATTTATAACTCTAAAAGGGAAGTACATCTAGGAGATCCTTAAGGAAAGTCTTCAGGAGAAGTTTCTATGGTTACAGAGCTGGGCCTTCACTCCTGTCGCTCATGCCTGACTAACTATCTAACAATATGGTCACTGTTAAGACAGTCTTAATTTTTCATAATGGAATTCCATTTTTCTTTTTACCCTTCCATTCAATTGTCTATTGTTTCAGGACAATTTAAAGACAAAAGCATCTAAATAAATAAAATTTACCTTAAAAGAATTTTTAAAATATTATTAAAATCTTTCAAATTATATAGAAGACATTTGTTAATTTGAAATTAATTTAAAAAATGAAAGTTGAATTAAAAGTTAAAATTTATATTTTTACTGCTTGTTAAATTCACTTTTCAATTCAAAGAACTTTTTAGTCTTAAAACCTCTGAAACTTTGAAATCAATATTTCTTCGTCTTTTGACAGATCATATGACAATAGAAACACAATGACATAAAAAAGACCACTCTATGACCACCACTTATTTATAAGAATATACATTAATTGAGACTGTAGGCAAATGGTTTGAATAAAACATTAAGCTTTAGGAACATTAAATGTTCATTTTAATGCTGACTTAAGAGAATTTTAATAAGTTTGTATTTGCATTTTCAAATTTTAACTAGGTAGTGAATAATACTTTACTACCTCACCAGATTATTATATAAATGAATAAATGCAGAAGCATTCAAAACCTGAGGAATCTTATTAATACAAAATGAAGAAAATCCATTATGCTAATAAATTCTGAGTGTTTATAAATTGCCTCAAGACATTTCAGCATAACAATATTAGAGTGTTCCTTGTTTTGCTAAATGCAAACCTATGATTGTGGTCTCTGTGATTATATTTATTTATAAGGTGCTCATAAAATATGAGTATAACAGAATATACTTCAAATTATCTGCATTTTTCTGTGGTAACGCCTGTTGAATGTTTGGTCACAGGTGCATCAGAGTTTTGTATAAAGATATCAACTTATGCTGATTTGCTCACTCAAAAATATATAAAGACAATGTAATGTAGCAAGGTGCCCAAAGACATAAAACTAAATTCCATTTTTTCCCTAGGTTTTGTTTATGTGAACAAGCTATTTTTAATTTGTACAATTTTTGTTATCTAGGAAATTCAAGTTTCCTTAGGCGGAGCTCAACATACATAAGGCAGGGATTTACAGTTGTGTCTGAGACGATAATTTTGATTTTCATAGGATGTGTGTAATTTTCATGCATATATGCTATCTTTTATGAAGGAAAGTAATGAAGCAATTATCCACCAACATGAGGACAAATGGATTCACATGCAAGTAGTGGGTAGTAACTAGGTCAGCACAAATTGATAAATGTGGTCAAAAATGACAGGTAGGAAGACAGAGACTCCTCCTTGAATAATGTGACATTTTAGAACTGGACCTTGAAGGAGCATATAGGTGAGTGGAGGTAAAATAAACAGCATAAGAAAAGGCAGAGGGGCAGGAAACTGCAGGATCTGTTCGTTGAATAACAAGGAGTTGCGTTTTGTGTGAAGGATAGCATAATATGCCACCCACAAACATGCCACTTTGATATATTGATTATTTTGAGCCTAAATTGCTTGAAAAACAGCAGATTCAGGAAGAAGCTTTTTCTGAATTCCCCTAATCTTCCTAAAGACAAATATTCAAAAGGAACTCAATTTTCATAAATCCTCTCTATGAGAGCTTCAATCAAGCGTGAAAGATAGACTTTTTAAAAAAAATTTCTTTGCAGTAAATATTTTTAACTGCATTATTGAGATATAATAAGTTGTGCATATTTACAATATAGAATTTGATTAGTTTTGACATATGTATACACTCAGGAAACCATCGCCACACCATCTTGGTTATGTAGCTTTATATTAAGTCTTGAAATCAGGTAGGATAAGTCTTCGAATGACTTATCAAAGGAGAGGAAACTAGAAGTTGACATCGCACCCAGACAAACTTTGTCACAAATTATTATGCTGTCTATTTACTCTTGTAAGGGCCCACTCACGTTTTCTGAAAATCATTTACTTTCACCTAAGAGGCCTATATCTTGCCCTCC
>NW_011888786.1:16437608-16442871 GCF_000151845.1 Pteropus vampyrus | reverse complement strand
ACAATATGGTCACTGTTAAGACAGTCTTAATTTTTCATAATGGAATTCCATTTTTCTTTTTACCCTTCCATTCAATTGTCTATTGTTTCAGGACAATTTAAAGACAAAAGCATCTAAATAAATAAAATTTACCTTAAAAGAATTTTTTAAATATTATTAAAATCTTTCAAATTATATAGAAGACATTTGTTAATTTGAAATTAATTTAAAAAATGAAAGTTGAATTAAAAGTTAAAATTTATATTTTTACTGCTTGTTAAATTCACTTTTCAATTCAAAGAACTTTTTAGTCTTAAAACCTCTGAAACTTTGAAATCAATATTTCTTCGTCTTTTGACAGATCATATGACAATAGAAACACAATGACATAAAAAAGACCACTCTATGACCACCACTTATTTATAAGAATATACATTAATTGAGACTGTAGGCAAATGGTTTGAATAAAACATTAAGCTTTAGGAACATTAAATGTTCATTTTAATGCTGACTTAAGAGAATTTTAATAAGTTTGTATTTGCATTTTCAAATTTTAACTAGGTAGTGAATAATACTTTACTACCTCACCAGATTATTATATAAATGAATAAATGCAGAAGCATTCAAAACCTGAGGAATCTTATTAATACAAAATGAAGAAAATCCATTATGCTAATAAATTCTGAGTGTTTATAAATTGCCTCAAGACATTTCAGCATAACAATATTAGAGTGTTCCTTGTTTTGCTAAATGCAAACCTATGATTGTGGTCTCTGTGATTATATTTATTTATAAGGTGCTCATAAAATATGAGTATAACAGAATATACTTCAAATTATCTGCATTTTTCTGTGGTAACGCCTGTTGAATGTTTGGTCACAGGTGCATCAGAGTTTTGTATAAAGATATCAACTTATGCTGATTTGCTCACTCAAAAATATATAAAGACAATGTAATGTAGCAAGGTGCCCAAAGACATAAAACTAAATTCCATTTTTTCCCTAGGTTTTGTTTATGTGAACAAGCTATTTTTAATTTGTACAATTTTTGTTATCTAGGAAATTCAAGTTTCCTTAGGCGGAGCTCAACATACATAAGGCAGGGATTTACAGTTGTGTCTGAGACGATAATTTTGATTTTCATAGGATGTGTGTAATTTTCATGCATATATGCTATCTTTTATGAAGGAAAGTAATGAAGCAATTATCCACCAACATGAGGACAAATGGATTCACATGCAAGTAGTGGGTAGTAACTAGGTCAGCACAAATTGATAAATGTGGTCAAAAATGACAGGTAGGAAGACAGAGACTCCTCCTTGAATAATGTGACATTTTAGAACTGGACCTTGAAGGAGCATATAGGTGAGTGGAGGTAAAATAAACAGCATAAGAAAAGGCAGAGGGGCAGGAAACTGCAGGATCTGTTCGTTGAATAACAAGGAGTTGCGTTTTGTGTGAAGGATAGCATAATATGCCACCCACAAACATGCCACTTTGATATATTGATTATTTTGAGCCTAAATTGCTTGAAAAACAGCAGATTCAGGAAGAAGCTTTTTCTGAATTCCCCTAATCTTCCTAAAGACAAATATTCAAAAGGAACTCAATTTTCATAAATCCTCTCTATGAGAGCTTCAATCAAGCGTGAAAGATAGACTTTTTAAAAAAAATTTCTTTGCAGTAAATATTTTTAACTGCATTATTGAGATATAATAAGTTGTGCATATTTACAATATAGAATTTGATTAGTTTTGACATATGTATACACTCAGGAAACCATCGCCACACCATCTTGGTTATGTAGCTTTATATTAAGTCTTGAAATCAGGTAGGATAAGTCTTCGAATGACTTATCAAAGGAGAGGAAACTAGAAGTTGACATCGCACCCAGACAAACTTTGTCACAAATTATTATGCTGTCTATTTACTCTTGTAAGGGCCCACTCACGTTTTCTGAAAATCATTTACTTTCACCTAAGAGGCCTATATCTTGCCCTCCTCTTTATTAAGGTGGTATTTAAGCTTGAATTCTAAGTCAACTCTTTGAGTTACTCATTTTTCCCTAGATATTTCCCATGTCAACAACTATAAAGAGATCAAGAGGATGGTGACTAAAGGACAGTGATTCAAATATGTGATAAAGGATGCAATGGCTAACAAGAGATCACATTTCATGTTTTTATTAACCCACTCAGTTCTTTCTATTTTCATTTCCTTCACAAACAGAGAAGCAAAATAGCATAGAGGCTAAGAAATAGAAGTTGAAGTTAGGTCAAATAGATTTGAGTGTCAGTGATACCACCTTACAGGTGTGTTATTGAACAAATCATGTAACTTCTCTAAACCTTGCTTTCTCAGCTGTTAAAAGGAAAATGCACACCTAATTATCATGAGAATAAGTATGACAATATACGTAAGGTAGCTAGTAGGATATACAGTTAGCATGCAATTCATGCTAGTTTAAATCTATGTGTAATGTGGTGATAATAACAGAGATTATATTTTTCCTGAAGGAGGGGATTCTGTAAACATTGTAAACTAATTGTGACTTAGTTCCCTTTACCTCTACTCCCAACACAGAGCTTCTTATTCTATCTGAACCAAGCAGCTGCTGGGACCCATCAGAGATAGATGTAACTAAGCCCTTGAAGTACATTGGAGGATGAGAGAAGGTCAGGTAGTGGAAGTTTCCCAGCACTTCTTCTCTTGGGGGCTGAATAGATGGCTGGAAAGTGCATCATCTTTGTAAATACATATAGAGAATAAAAATTGAAAATTGAAAAAACATTAAAAAGAAGCTAAAAAAGTAATGAATAGCAAAATATAAAAGAGTTGAAAATTGTATGAGACGGATGAATTCGTTTTTATTTTTTATTTATTTTTATATTTTATATTTTATATTTTATTGAATGAGGGCATTTAACTCTAGAGTTTTAATAGTAGAAGATGCAAAAAAATGAGCACGTAATAATGGACTTCTAATGACCTTATGAAAGGAAGTATAGTGGATCCTTGAATGATATAAGCTTTCCTATGGTTCCTATACTATGGAAAACACATATTACACATATACTCATAAAAAAGGAAACTTTCCAAGAGCCTTGCAGAAATGCAGAATCATCTTGAAATGTCAATAGTAGTTGTAATAGAAGCCAAATCTTCAGAGGATTCAAGAGTGAATGAGTGATAAAAAGGTTAATTTAAGGTCATTGGTCTTTTCTTGAGACTATTTGGTGATGAAAAGAAAGAGGAAAAGAGCTCAGTACTATAGCAAAATTGAGAAATTTGCATGTTTGTCTTTATAGTACAGAGAGACTTGAACATATATTTGTGAGATATAATAAATAGTTTACAGAAAATAGAGGCAATGAAATATACATTGAAGATGCAAAAATGGGAAAATTAATTAGGAATATTTGGAACTAGACTGATTATTGGGTGTGATAAAAACCCAAATATATTGGTTTATATTCTCACTGTTAGCCCTCTGAGGACAGGGGCCACATCTCTCTTGGTCACATTTATATTCTCAGTGCTCATTCCAGATTGTAATGTTCTCAGACAAATACTTGGTGTTAATAAATGGATACACAAGATAGAAAACATAGTCAGAAGTGTTAGCCTCATAAGGAAGGAAAAAGTGCAGTATGCATAAAGTTAGATTGAATGGTTGAAGACTTTGCAATGAATCAGTCAGAAGGAAAACTTTCGAGTGGGTAGATATTTTGATGTCAGTAAAAAGGGAGAAAAAATTGGTATATATGAATGATTTGGGCTCCAAAAGAAAATGTGTTTTTGTTTTATAAAGGTTAAAAGAAATACTTTGAAGTCAATTACAGCATATGTGAATCTAAGATCCAACATTTACAAATTGTATGATGTTAAGCAGATTAATCATTTCTGCGCACTTCCATTTTCTCATTTGTTGATGAGCAAATAATATCTAACTCACAGAATAGATTTAAAAAATGAAAGGTAATGCTAAAGATAGATCACCAGCCAAAATCTGTCACTTAGCAAGCACCGTACCTATTTTAACATTTAGGTTTCATTGAGGGATTATTTAGGACAGTGACCTGCAATGGGGAGCCAAGAAGAAGCTGCACGCTGATGAAGGCAGGGGTCCGAGTGAAGTCATCACCAACAAAGCGAGAAACCAAACCTGACAGATTAGCATCCGAACCTGACAGACTAACGCCGATATCCGGCTCTCCCATTTACCAGCTGCTCGGCCTTTGGAAATTCACATAACTTTCCTTTGCCTCAGCTTATTCCTCTTTAAATTAGGTATAACAATCTTGTCTAATTTAAAGAGTCGCTTTGAGGATTAAATGAGTTAATGTATGTAAAACACTTAGTATCTGGCACATAACAAGTGTATGAATATGTTAAAGTCAGGAGAAGGAAAGCATATTCAGGAAAGTGAGGAAGGGATGTGGACATTTACTTAAGGAGAATGCATGCGGAATGGGAAACAGAAATGGAATGGGTAGAGATGAGGTACAAGGTGAGGAAGGGCAGAAGGAAGTATGGCAAATGAACATAAAAATAAACAAAACAAATATAAAAACTCATTTGGACACTGGCTCAAACATATATTTTCATTATGTAATCTGAGGCCAGATTGGCACATGTCATGGGAATCCAAATAATGAAATAAAATTGTATTGTCCTGAAAATTGTATTTAAAAAGCAAACAAAATATTTTTGTTATTTTAATTGTTCTCCCATATCTCTTGTTCTGATTCATTCCTATTAACAGTTTTTTGGGAGAAATTTTTTTTTTCTTTTATTGTCACCTGTGATTAAAATATGTACTGTTAATTTAAAATTTGAAGAATTGACAACACATTTTTCTTTAAACATGTCTCAACTAGAGCTTTTCAAGACTTCTATTATAAGGCTTAAAATAACAGAAATCTTGTACTGTGGTGGATTCTACTCAAATTTTAAACTAGGCATATCTAGCATGAAATATCGAAAAATTGAAATAATAGTACAAATATGACTAGATATGTTCTATTTCCTATACAAAGAGTTCAAGAAAGTGAAATTCTCCATTTTTATATTTAACTTTTGTATATATGAAAATTATATATATTATTAATACATACATGGAAAGAGAGAGAAAGAAAGAGAGAGAGAAGTATATAATGGGGTATTATTAATCCGCATTGACCTAAAGCTCCAATCAAGAGGATAGTTATATTATGTTAGAAAATATCTGGAAAATAAAGTAATGATGTTTTTTAAAAAATGCCTTTTAAAAATTTGAAATTAAG
>NW_011888786.1:16410823-16437248 GCF_000151845.1 Pteropus vampyrus | reverse complement strand
AAATGACAAATGAATCAGAACAGAGAATTAGATGCAGGAAAAGATGAAAAAGGAAGGAAATAGTTGTAAGCAGCAAATTATATATATATATTCTAGAAATATAAGGAAAAATGACAGATACATATAGATAGTCCAAGATTTTGGCACTTCTTGATTCTTTCAGATCTAGTAGGCATAAACAGATATGATATAGAGTGCTGAATAATAATAATAAAGTTTATTAATAAATGTTTAGTACTACATATAGCATATGAAATAAATATACATTTTTTACCTGTCCATAAAACATAAACATCTTAAAATCAATCCTACAATTAGAAAAGTACTGATGACATGCTCAGATCCTACCTCAATAAAACTTCGTATTAGTGATAAAAATGCAAAACAATAATCACAACCACTAAGAATTGAAACACTCTCCTAAATAATTTTTTTTTGGCCAAAGAGCAATCAAAATAATTACAATGAAATGCCAAAGTAATGATATTTAAAACACCATGTATCAAAACCTATAGGCATAAACCAAAATTATACCTAGAGTAATAAAATGTAACTGTAACCATTTTTATCACCAAATAAGAAAATAAAAAAGAAATTTGAATAAAAATAAGAAATTCTCTTATGGCATTGAAGAAATACCAACAAAATAAATCTGTAAAATATAAAAGGTCTCAATTAACACCCAACTCCCCCCGCCCCCAGATTTTATGAATTAGAAAAAAAAAATACAATACTGGTTTATTGAAAATAAAAAGTGCATGGAACAATTGAAAAAAAAAATCTGATTTAATGGCAGGCTAAGCACATACTACAACCTCACTATTACAATCTGCAAATGTAGAAGGACATCACTGACTATCACTTGTGGTGGAACCTGGGAGCCAAAGTGCACCAGAGGTAACCAATAGGACAATTAGTCATGCTGCTAAGGAGAGAAACACAGGTAGTTCACTTCTGTACATTCCCTTCTTCATATAAGACCAGCAGCTGAATCAGTATTCACTGCTTCCAGGCAGTACAATTAGTACAAGAACTTAGACCGGGAGACAAAGACATTCTGGATCTATAGGAAGCACCAAAAACAAATATCTCAGAGCATGTCCCAGTCATCTCTCAAGGTCACTATAAGGATTGAGACCTTGTTCAAAATGCCTGCTCATCAACTAAAGCACGAACTAAGGAAGCAATCTAAAAAAGAATTATGACTACTACAGTGGAATCATAAATCATGATCAGCAGAAATCAAAGAGAGCCAACATTGCAAAAAAGAGAAAACAGATTCAACAAAGAGAAGAAGCAATTTCTAAGTAAAGAAAATTGATAGATTAAGCAAACAGGTTTTTTAAACACATGTATTTACTTTTTTCAGATAGCTAAAGGAAGATATTGTATATGAAAAACAAAAAGGGCAAATAAGAAAACAAATTTTATTACAAATAAAATCCAAAAAGATGTTATTTTTATGAACTTTGTCTATTGTATAGACTATGTCTAAAATGTTCGCTAACTCATCAAAATATCTAAAATAAATCTTATAGAAAATTGAATAGTTGATGCAAGTGCAATTGTTTTGGCAATAACCATCACATCTTTCTCAGGGTTTGCTTGTTCAAATATAAATGATGTCATAGAAAATTTGAAGATACAATCATAGAGATAAATATTATCTGTCAGACTCCTTTGACATAACCAAAGTCCTAGTTTTGTATCTGAAGTTATAGCTAGAACATTTATGTGAATGCCTTTTCCTAGAAATTCTGACAAATTAGCTTTATATGAATGGTGAAAAAAAGGGGGAGATGGATAACTGGATACTTTTATCCAGAATCATAAGCCAAAAAAAAAAATACAGTGTGAAATTACATATTCTTTTTCATTGGTATTTATTAATCCTTCTTCATCAATTGGTGCAGAAAAATCGTATGGAAAAATTGAGAAATATTTAATTTTAAGAGGTATTTGTACATAGGAGAACTAGGCATAAATGCTATAGAAATCAAACATTGGACCAAATTCTCTAAGTAACAACACCATCTGAAGGCATAAATCAAATCTGCATAACCTACTGAATCTTGTTCTCTGATGAGAAGGAAGAAAAAATTTTGGCATAATAAAAAGTGAAACTTCACAAACTATAAGAGTTGGTAAAAAAATGTGATAATTGATCTTTACCTTTCTATAATTTACTGCTCTTTTCCTCATCTCCATGAAAAGAGATTATTTATAAATAATAATTTTTTAAAGTATTGAGAGCACAATTGTGCCAGGAGTTGTGGAAAAGCCCTTGAAATAAATATATGTATAGAGGATTGTTCTTGAATTTAAAGACTCAAGATTTAGTGAAGAAAAAAAGATGAACTGTTAAATTTTACATACTAAAGTTTATAAAATATATGATTACAAAATGCTCTGGGGTCACTCCAGGAAAAGTCTTAATTCTGCCTGGAACATTGTGAAAGTATTTCCAGAGAAGGTAATATTTAATTTGGTTCTTGAAAGAGAAATAGCTTCCAAAGAAGGAGACATATGTCTAGCATAAAAGCAAAAATGTAAAAACATCAAGGACTGACAAAGCACTGCTGTTCAGGGAGTTGCAATACGTTCAATATGACTACAGAACAGAGTTCATGGTTTGAAGATTCAGGAAAAGAGAAAGTAAGCCAGGTTGGACCACTTCATAAGTGAAGACTTTTAATCCACACTAAGATGTTCAGACTTAATCTTTGAGCCACAAAGAGGTTTAACAGCTTTGTTATGTTTTATTTTAAATTACCGCATGCTCATTTAAAAATCAGAACATTAATAAGATATACCTAAAAAATAAAATTGCCAGTTTTCTGAACCACCAGAAATAACTACCAGTAGTATTTGTGGGCAAGTTTTTCAGGCTTTTCCATTTCCATATTAACACACACACACACACACACACACACACACACACACACACACACACACAGAATCTAATACATGTAGTGTTTTGTCTCTTGCTTTTTCTACCTACAGATATGTGGAATCTCTCTCTCTCTCTCTCTCTCTCTCTCTAATGAGTAGAATTATACATTAGTTTTTTAAAAGATACACAATATTGTGTAAATTAAGGTTATTGTCAACAAGATAGACTTTCAAAGAGTTGTGCCATTAACAAATTTGATTTTTAAAGAAATGACTCTGACAAGAAAGTGAAAGATCTATTGAGTGAGAAAATGGGGATAGAAGAGCTCATTTGGTTGCTATGAGAATTAACTAGATGATTGAAGGGTTAAAGATGAGGGACCAAGAAATTAGAGAAGAGAAGCTGAATCTAAGAGATATATCAAAGGCAAAATTCATTCTACTTGAACCTAATTGGCTCAAAGTAAGGGTGGGCAGTAAAGGGTTACAGATCAGGCTTGGGTTATTCAAACTCTTCATGTTCCAAAGAAAGGAATTTCTTCAGAACTGGCCCTGGCCAACTCCTAGATCACCTCTGAGCCCTTGGAATATTCTTCCTGAGAAAAGTGTTTTCATATGCTTGGGGCTTTATGTTTTTGCTGAGATTATAGGTGAGTCTACTGGTGTCTGAGTAGCTGCATGCCTACATAACTGACACCCAATAAAAGCCCTGAACTCTATGGCTTGGATGAGTTTTCATGGTTAGCAGCGCTGCATAATGTTGTCATACATTGTTGGGAGAATCAAGAGGTCCTGTGCTACTTCACTGGGAGAGGACACTTGCAAGTTTGCTCCTAGTTTCTCCTGGACTTGACCCAAGCACATGTTTTTCCTTTGCTGATCTTAACCTATATCTTAACCTTAACTTTTATAAACCATAACCATAAGTATAATGCTTTCCTAAGTCCTGTGTGTCCTGGCAAATCATGGAGCCTGTGGGTAATCTTGAGAAGCCTTACACAGAAGGTGATAGAAGGTTCAGAGTCACTTATCCTGAGAAACCAATGGAATTGTGTGCCATTAACTAAAACAGGAATCATGAGAGAAATAACATGTGTGAGTTTGTGAAAACCAGGACAAGGAGTTTAGTGTTAGACATGGTAAATTAAAATGATAAAGTAGAAGAAGGAGGAGGACTATTATACAAAAGAGCCAGTAGCCAAAGAGTGTCACAGCCTCCAAAACCCAATTCTTCTCTGGAGCCTCCAGACAGAATCAGTCCTACTGACATCTTGATTTTAGCCCCCAAAAACTCATTTTAAACTTCTGACCTCCAGAATTCTAAGAGAATAAATTTGTGTTTTAAGACACTCAGTTTTTGGTAATTTGTTTTAGCAACAATATGATACTAATACAAACTCTATTCATTCTTCTGTTAATAGACATTAAAGCTATTCCAAGTTCAGGACAATTATGAATAACATTGCTATGAACATTTTTCCACAGTGCTTTTTGGGAAAAATGTACTTGCAAAGGGTGGTTAGGAATTTCTGGGTCATAAAAGAGTTGCATGTTTATGTTATTAGGAACTGACAACTTTCAAAAGTGGTTGTACCATTTTATACTCTCTCCACTTGTTCCGCATTTCCAAAATATTTGGTATTTTTAGTTTTTTTAATTTTACACATATGTGTGTGTGTGTATTTTACACCTACAGCACCTGGTCTTCCTACATGGTCTCCCATCCAAGTACTAACCAGGCTCGACCCTTCTTAGCTTCCGAGATCAGATGAGATCGGGAGTGTTCAGGGTGCCATGGCCGTAGACAATTTCACATATTTTGATAGATGTATAGTGGAATATATTTGTAGTTTCAGTTTGCATTTCTCTGATGGCTAACTGTTTTGAACACATTTCATACACACATTTTGAGATTTTGATAAAAATCATATGCTGCATAGACAAAAAGAGCATCTATAAATGAAAAACATTTTCCACATGATTTCAGGGGGCTCACAGAACCCCAACACCTTTTCCTCCTTGGACTCTTGGCCAAGGCTCGATCTTGGCTATCGCTGTTTTCTCCAGCTTCGCCTCTCCCGCATTCTGCCTCACAGCTTGTGTTTTAGCAGTCTGGAATACCTTGAAGTGTCTTGCCCAATTAGACTGTATCTTCATTCCTTTGAAATGCTCTACCTCCTTCAGATCCTGGTTTCTAAACCCTCACTCTTCATTTAACACAGCTCACTAATTTTCTTCTCCAGGGAAGTTTTCATTGATCCTCTTAGTTTCCTTTTTATCAAGGGTCTCCTAATACCCTATCTTTACTTTTGTTACCAAAGTTACTATATTCACTATAATTATATGTTTCTTTGTGTCTCCTCACATTACAGACATCCCGAAGTCAGTGACTCTGTAATAGTCATATATTAAACGGAGTGTAAAGCTTATGGTGGACAATTAAATGTTTGTTGAATAAATAAATTAAAGACAAAATATTTAACTTAAAAAATTATATTGCCAGTAGTGATTGCTTCTGTAATGCTTCTGAATATCTAGAATCTAATGCCTAGTGTAATTGATGTAATCTAAATATATATATATTTATTAAAATTATATATATGTAAAATCCCAGACAGTTTGAGAGGGCAGAGGGGAGCTGTCTTGTGGCAAATTAATTGCAGTGGTTTAATTTTATTTTGAATTTGATATTAAAAAAGACATTTCTGCCCTTTTTTTGCTTTCATAAGGTTCTCTTCATATTTGTATTATGTTCTTTATCCCCCAAAATTATAATTTTCTTTTAAGACATATGTTTGTCTCTGGATAATGTAAACTCCTTAAAACAATTTTCATGTTGTTGTTTTGTTTTGTTTTAATAGTGCAGAGTAGGTGTTAATAAATCTTTGTTAACTGGGATTTTTTTTTTTTTGTCAGATCATTGATCAGAAAGTGCCTGAGTGGAATCTAGTCTGACAAATGTTATCATCTGACATTAACACTTGTGCCAACTATGCTTTGTTCCCCCCAAATCCGTAGACAAGCTAAAGGTAGAAACATGCCAGGAACTAGTCTTTCTAAAGAGCATGGCAACAATTCTGCTTCCAGCTGTTAAGTTTGTGTTAGTTCTATGGAAAGAAAAGGTTATGCCTCACTTCTGGCAAATGTCACATTCTCCCTCACCAGGAAGTGTAGGCTGCTGGGTATATAGTCCCAACCACACACATACAGTTCTGCTTTAAAAAGAGTAATTCCAGCTGGTGTTCAAGTGCACGGCTTTCTTGGACAGGGCTGACCTTTCACCCTTCTTTGAACCAAGACGCTGTGGTTATATCACTTACCCATTCATCGAATAATATATTTTGAAGTGTCAACAGCAAATCCTTAGCTGCACACAGTGGGTAAAGGAAATTGAAAGAAGCATCTATAACTTTTGAGACCTATACTAATAAGTGTATACAAAAAAAACTGCTTATAGTATTTTTCTTCTAACCATGTACACTTAATCTATTTATTGCTAATAATTTTACCTTGAAAGTTAGCAAAGTAAGAAAGATCCAAGTTTATTATTTAATTTTGTTCAAAGGCATCTTCATTATTTTTTTCTTCCTACAAATGTCAGAATATAATTGTTCTATTTTCACTCATTTGTTCCACAAGGAATTCTCTTTCCATCTTTGGTTTCTCTTTAGTGCTTTGGCCCATTATTTCCATCAGCTTGCTACTTTTTTCTTCCTTCCCCTTGCTCTGAAAGACTCCCTTCTCTCCTTGAATAGCTCTTTTTCCTACTACTTCAGCACCACTGAGCTAGCTATACCTGAAGGAAATGCTTTTTAAAAGCTCGTCCATTAAATCTATTATGCCATTTCTAGATGATAAATGTGACTGGGTTAAAGAATTTAAAATAGGACAGCCAGCAATATTTTTTGCCAATCCAAGCCAATTTCCAAACATTTCTGACAACAGAATTGAGCTTTAAAAAATAAACCTCTTAATGCTCAGTGTTGGCAGAATGTGAATGATAAGTGGGGATATGAGAAAAAATTTGTCATAATTCTCCTACTCAAAAGTGCTATTGTGCTAGAGTGAACTCCTAGTGTCACTAAGGATATTTTTTCTAAATTTTAAGCGTAGTATAGTATTAAAATATATAACAAAACATCAAGTTTAAGCTAAAAATATAGTTTACCTGTATTATCAATCATAAACCACAAACTAATCATATTTATTCTGGTATTAACAAAATGTTGGAGGGAAAAAACTGTTTCTATCTTTTTTAAAATTAATTAATTTTTTGAATTGAAAAAATGATTTAATTTTTTTCTCCCTGTCTACCTTTCCCAAGAACTGTTTCTAAATACACAAACATATCCAATCACTCTCAGGCAATACATAGGGTACTTATCGAGTGCCTGATCTAATCTAGGTATTTTGATAAGTGCATGTACTAGCACAGAAGTAGCAAAAACTATATACGGGTAGTTTTATGTAAGCAATGGCATATGCAACTCAACTAACGCTCAGCACATAGCTCCTTGAACAGTTTTCATAGATTTTCAGTTTACCAAGGACATTAGATATGTACACTGAGAAGTGTTACACTATGTTTTATTATTTTGAGGACTAATTTGTTAATAATAAGCATAATGGTCATTAAATTTTTCTACACAAACTTTTTCAGAAAATATTTTGATTCATGCTTGCAATTATCAAGCATAAAATCAACACATGGTATGTTTTTAAATTATTTTGTATTGGTTCCTCTAAAATTCAAACAATATGAAATAATCATATAGGGTTGTTTTTCTGCAAAGTCTCAGTATGCAAAGTATGATTTTAATTTCAAGACTAAATGCAGGGAATTTAAGAGGCATGACAGAGATGTACCCTAGTTAAAATGACTTCCCAACATCAGGCCTAACACAGGACTCAGGTCAGATTGGTGCATAATTGTGATATATACTCTCTTTCATAATTGCAGGCTGCATAGGCAAATTTACTAGTTCTTTGAACACCTAATATTAAATGTTTTGCATATTCTTTGGTTAGGAGACCTGGGTTAGAGCATGAAAATAGCTATTACGTTAGATTATTATTTCAACTGGAAAAGTCAAATTTAACCTTTTTGATACTTGGTTTTCCACCTGTAAAATGATGAAATCATATTTGACAACTTAAAAAGTCTGGTCCAAACTCCAATAAACTAGAAGATCTGCAAATGTGTACACAGTCATTTAATCAAATAAACAGAGTTATGTATATCAGGACATTTTTGTCTGGCTGTTGCCAGGGTAGACAACACTTTTCCTGCACACCTCTGTTTTATTCATAAATGTATTTGCTGCATAAGTGAGAAAAGGGTAGCGAATTTGGGGGATAAACTTTATCATGAGATAAAGATGAGAAAGCAGAGCCAAAGAAGGGAGACAGAAGTCAGACTTCTCCCTCAGGACTAATTTTTAGTTGACTGCGTGAAACACTGGGCTCAAGCACAACTATTTCAGAGAACACAGTGACACAGTGTGGCACAAAGAGAGTCCCTTCTTTTCTCCTGTGCTTACAACCTACCACTATTCTGGTCCATGGGCATCCTTTGTTTTGGCAGAACCTGGGAATAGCTAAAACAAAGTGTTCATCTCAATGTGGCTAACACAATATAGGAAATGTATTGGCTTGCGAAACTACCTAAGCCAGGGTTAATAGAGTCAGCTTCATCTTGTATTTCTCTATCCTGTGTCTTCGGTATTGACCTCACTTTGGTAGGACCTTCCCTCATCACTGCAATGTGACTGGCAGCCAGAGACAAGTCCTTGTTGCAGAAGCAGCAGCACAGAAAATTTCTTCCAGTGCTTTCCACAGAGAAAAAAAAAAGCGCTCCCCCAACCACCACCCCCTGAAGCCACAGTAAACGTTGCTCAGTGTCTCCTTGGTGGCTCTGATTGGGCTACATGCTCATTTCTGAACCAGTCCCTGTGGTCAAGGATTTGAGCACACAGTCACCCTAAGCCGAGAGTAAATCGAGGTCCATACCTGAAGCTTGAGGGTGAGGAACAAATTCCTCCTGAAACCTTCTCACTGAAAATGGGGAAGGGGAGATTTCCTGAAGTGAAGTTGGTGTAAGATATATGAAGGAAGGGAGACCACGTGCTGATGACACGTGTCTGAAGTGGTGGGCAGTGCATGGTGAGAAACTTAAATCCTTAAACTTAAGGAGAGTGTTGTCTTCAAATTCTACAGTTATACAAGCAAAATAAATATCTCATAGCGTTTCCTCTCTCCTCCATTATTTCACCAACATCTCTTGTCACTTTCTACCTTACGCTTCCCACTGGTAGTGTCCAATAGAAATACAACACAAACAGAAATGCAGTCACATACAAAATTTAAAATTTTCTAATAATATTAACAAAGTGAAAGGAAAGATAATTTTAATATACTTTATTTAATCCAATATTTTAAAAGTATTATCATTTGAACATGCAATCAATTTAAAAATGTTATTGAGATATTTCACTTTGTGCTGACTTTTTGAAACCCAATATGTTATATTTTATTCTATATATTACAACTGTGAATAGCCACCTGTGGTCAGCAGCTACCATATGGACTATGCAACTCCATACTCTAGTCGTATTAAACTGCTTCCTCCTCCCCAATGTTTCTATCTTTCTCTAACTTCTTCACTTCCTTTGTGCAATTTTCTGGTTTGGAACATCCTTTCCTCTTGCTCTCTGTCTCCAAACTCAGCCTTGTTGATCTTGGTAAATGTATTTTTGTCCTTTAGGGCTGACATTGGCTATCAGAGCAACCATCTGACCCTGTATCTTGCTTTGGCCAATGAAATATTAGCAGATGAGGCATAAGCAGAACCTTGAAAAGTCTTGTGAATAGTTCATATCTTGTATCAGGGCCACTTCCAAAAGAAAATGTCCCCAGGCTAGCCAACTGAACCCTGGGAAAGGAAGAGAAATTTGTGGTGTAGAGCACAGTCATTTAGCTAAGCTCACCGCAGCTGACCTCTAGGCAACCAACAACAGAGCTTCCTAGCCCCACCCAGAGAAGATCAGCTGTCCCTACCTATCTACCAACCTAATTAGGTAGTCAACCTACTTAATCAAGAAAATGTATTATTATTAATAAACCGTTGAAATTTGGGGTGGTTTATTATGCAATATTTTTTGTGGCAATAGCTGTTTCCACATTTGTGAAACAGATAATGACCACATATACCTCATAGTGGTTTTGTTAAATAGCTTGATTTATGTGAAGGATTAGAAGAATTCTTAAATAGCTTGATTTATGTGAAGGATTAGAAGAATTCTTAAATAGCTTGATTTATGTGAAGGATTAGAAGAATTCTTAGCTTCTAGAAAGCTAAGAATTTTATGTTATTTATGTTAGTTATGTTATGTTAGTTATTATTTGTAAAATGAAAAATAATGTGTAGCCAAAGAGATTTTGAAATGCTTGCTCAAGATAGATTGATAGTAAAAGATTGAAATCTAATTCTGAATTGACTAGACTACCTCAAATATCTAAAACTTTGACTTTTCAGAATGTACTAGAAAATTGAAGGCCGTAACTAATGGAAACTATTCTTGAGAAATGCAACAGGTCACAATACAAATAGCATGGACTTTTGAGGCAGACAGAACAATCTCATTCATTGGATAAACATTTAAGTGTTCTCTGAGAGCCAGACTTTCTGCTAGGCATGAGGAATGTGAAGGTAAATTCAAGAGGTTTCTGTCTTAAATAACAGCAAAAAAAGATCAAGCTATTCCTCTGCCACTTACTATTAGTGTGATCTTGGGTAATTAATGTTTCTAAACCTCAGTTTCTTCACCTATAAAATATTACCTGTTCCCTGTAGGGTTTTGTGAGGATTAAATAAAATGACTTATGTAACAGGGCTGTCGCATCTAAGACAGTTGGAAAATAATAGTTTTTCTTCTTACTCCTTTTTTCCCCCTTCTCATAAGAGCACTCTCACAGTTCTTTATGGATCTCATGATGACTAAGTAAAATTAAATTTCCTCACAACACCTCACAAGAGAAGAGAATTAATTTTAAAAGATACTTGAGTAGAATTACTTAAGTACACTCAATTGTAATTATGGAATTCAAATCCCAAGTAAATAAAAACAATTTAATCAAAATTAAGTTGTGTTATGGGATCAGAAGTGGCTCTAACAAGCTGTAAGGACAGTTATTTTCATTTAACTTTCAAAGTATCACTCATTGGGTATCTCTGTTCTTGCGTCATCCTCTTCCTCCCTAAGGACTTGAGAAAGAACAGAAGTTTATCACTTCAGCAACTCATTTGAATATTTTAAGTGCTTTTCTCTAATTCTGTGGCAGATATTATTAGTTAGCTTACTCAATATTCATATTCAACCTCTTTTTTTCATGTCTTCCTCTGAGCTAGGGAATTGGAAAATTACATAAATATTTCTTAGCCTTTTTGCATATGGGGAGGTCATAGTTCAGTCCAATAAGATATAAGGGGAAATCTCCTAAGAGGTTTCTGAGAAGATTTTTATTTTTCTGTCGAAAATGGGCCATTCTTTCTATTTTTTCTTCCTTGAGCATAATTCTGATGGAGTTTCCATAATAATCTAAGAAAAAATGAAATGGGAAGTATAAGAGAGAGATAGGACTCTGCTTCTTGATGATACTAAGGAATGACATTCTAAGTATTTAAACATAATTACCACATGGGCAACAATCATTTAGAAAAGAGAACAGACTGATTGAAATGGAGGATAGCCAGTTCAACATACTTTGCAAAGTGTTGAGAATCAGCATTAATATCACTGATATGTTAGAACAAATTTGAACTGAATTTCCAAACCCCTTAAGTACAAAGAACTGTGCCTGACACATAGAAGAACCTCCATGAGTCTTCATTTCATTTCACTTCTAATTTGAATTGCCAGTGACTGGACATGATTCTTTGCTGAATCAAATTGACTCTTCTTCCAGTGCTTTCCACAGAGAAAAAAAAAAGCGCTCCCCCAACCACCACCCCCTGAAGCCACAGTAAACGTTGCTCAGGGTCTCCTTGGTGGCTCTGATTGGGCTACATGCTCATTTCTGAACCAGTCCCTGTGGTCAAGGATTTGAGCACACAGTCACCCTAAGCCGAGAGTAAATCGAGGTCCATACCTGAAGCTTGAGGTTGAGGAACAAATTCCTCCTGAAACCTTCTCACTGAAAATGGGGAAGGGGAGATTTCCTGAAGTGAAGTTGGTGTAAGATATATGAAGGAAGGGAGACCACATGCTGATGACACGTGTCTGAAGTGGTGGGCAGTGCATGGTGAGAAACTTAAATCCTTAAACTTAAGGAGAGTGTTGTCTTCAAATTCTACAGTTATACAAGCAAAATAAATATCTCATAGCGTTTCCTCTCTCCTCCATTATTTCCCCAACATCTCTTGTCACTTTCTACCTTACGCTTCCCACCGGTAGTGTCCAATAGAAATACAACACAAACAGAAATGCAGTCACATACAAAATTTAAAATTTTCTAATAATATTAACAAAGTGAAAGGAAAGATAATTTTAATATACTTTATTTAATCCAATATTTTAAAAGTATTATCATTTGAACATGCAATCAATTTAAAAATGTTATTGAGATATTTCACTTTGTGCTGACTTTTTGAAACCCAATATGTTATATTTTATTCTATATATTACAACTGTGAATAGCCACCTGTGGTCAGCAGCTACCATATGGACTATGCAACTCCATACTCTAGTCGTATTAAACTGCTTCCTCCTCCCCAATGTTTCTATCTTTCTCTAACTTCTTCACTTCCTTTGTGCAATTTTCTGGTTTGGAACATCCTTTCCTCTTGCTCTCTGTCTCCAAACTCAGCCTTGTTGATCTTGGTAAATGTATTTTTGTCCTTTAGGGCTGACATTGGCTATCAGAGCAACCATCTGACCCTGTATCTTGCTTTGGCCAATGAAATATTAGCAGATGAGGCATAAGCAGAACCTTGAAAAGTCTTGTGAATAGTTCATATCTTGTATCAGGGCCACTTCCAAAAGAAAATGTCCCCAGGCTAGCCAACTGAACCCTGGGAAAGGAAGAGAAATTTGTGGTGTAGAGCACAGTCATTTAGCTAAGCTCACCGCAGCTGACCTCTAGGCAACCAACAACAGAGCTTCCTAGCCCCACCCAGAGAAGATCAGCTGTCCCTACCTATCTACCAACCTAATTAGGTAGTCAACCTACTTAATCAAGAAAATGTATTATTATTAATAAACCGTTGAAATTTGGGGTGGTTTATTATGCAATATTTTTTGTGGCAATAGCTGTTTCCACATTTGTGAAACAGATAATGACCACATATACCTCATAGTGGTTTTGTTAAATAGCTTGATTTATGTGAAGGATTAGAAGAATTCTTAAATAGCTTGATTTATGTGAAGGATTAGAAGAATTCTTAAATAGCTTGATTTATGTGAAGGATTAGAAGAATTCTTAGCTTCTAGAAAGCTAAGAATTTTATGTTATTTATGTTAGTTATGTTATGTTAGTTATTATTTGTAAAATGAAAAATAATGTGTAGCCAAAGAGATTTTGAAATGCTTGCTCAAGATAGATTGATAGTAAAAGATTGAAATCTAATTCTGAATTGACTAGACTACCTCAAATATCTAAAACTTTGACTTTTCAGAATGTACTAGAAAATTGAAGGCCGTAACTAATGGAAACTATTCTTGAGAAATGCAACAGGTCACAATACAAATAGCATGGACTTTTGAGGCAGACAGAACAATCTCATTCATTGGATAAACATTTAAGTGTTCTCTGAGAGCCAGACTTTCTGCTAGGCATGAGGAATGTGAAGGTAAATTCAAGAGGTTTCTGTCTTAAATAACAGCAAAAAAAGATCAAGCTATTCCTCTGCCACTTACTATTAGTGTGATCTTGGGTAATTAATGTTTCTAAACCTCAGTTTCTTCACCTATAAAATATTACCTGTTCCCTGTAGGGTTTTGTGAGGATTAAATAAAATGACTTATGTAACAGGGCTGTCGCATCTAAGACAGTTGGAAAATAATAGTTTTTCTTCTTACTCCTTTTTTCCCCCTTCTCATAAGAGCACTCTCACAGTTCTTTATGGATCTCATGATGACTAAGTAAAATTAAATTTCCTCACAACACCTCACAAGAGAAGAGAATTAATTTTAAAAGATACTTGAGTAGAATTACTTAAGTACACTCAATTGTAATTATGGAATTCAAATCCCAAGTAAATAAAAACAATTTAATCAAAATTAAGTTGTGTTATGGGATCAGAAGTGGCTCTAACAAGCTGTAAGGACAGTTATTTTCATTTAACTTTCAAAGTATCACTCATTGGGTATCTCTGTTCTTGCGTCATCCTCTTCCTCCCTAAGGACTTGAGAAAGAACAGAAGTTTATCACTTCAGCAACTCATTTGAATATTTTAAGTGCTTTTCTCTAATTCTGTGGCAGATATTATTAGTTAGCTTACTCAATATTCATATTCAACCTCTTTTTTTCATGTCTTCCTCTGAGCTAGGGAATTGGAAAATTACATAAATATTTCTTAGCCTTTTTGCATATGGGGAGGTCATAGTTCAGTCCAATAAGATATAAGGGGAAATCTCCTAAGAGGTTTCTGAGAAGATTTTTATTTTTCTGTCGAAAATGGGCCATTCTTTCTATTTTTTCTTCCTTAAGCATAATTCTGATGGAGTTTCCATAATAATCTAAGAAAAAATGAAATGGGAAGTATAAGAGAGAGATAGGACTCTGCTTCTTGATGATACTAAGGAATGACATTCTAAGTATTTAAACATAATTACCACATGGGCAACAATCATTTAGAAAAGAGAACAGACTGATTGAAATGGAGGATAGCCAGTTCAACATACTTTGCAAAGTGTTGAGAATCAGCATTAATATCACTGATATGTTAGAACAAATTTGAACTGAATTTCCAAACCCCTTAAGTACAAAGAACTGTGCCTGACACATAGAAAAACCTCCATGAGTCTTCATTTCATTTCACTTCTAATTTGAATTGCCAGTGACTGGACATGATTCTTTGCTGAATCGAATTGACTCTTTCACTTCACAGTTTAGATAAGGAGAAACCTTCTCAAATCCTTTTTTGACATAGCAATCCCACAGTGATCTCTTCCTTACTGTACTTATTAGCCATCTCTTGTACTGCATAACAGGAGTGTAGCCCATATTGTATTGTGTACTGCTTTTTAGCTATAGCCATACTTATACTCATAAACTCTAAAAAGTGATTATTACTTCTAGTGGTTAGTATTCATCCTGCTGGTATCCCTATTGTTTAACACTGTGCTTTTCACAACAAATATAAATATTTTTGACAAAATATGTTTGGTTTTTAGAAATAGACATCATGATTTTAAATATGCCAAAGTCTCCTATCTATATGCTTCAAATAGAGATTTTCCACAACAACATATGAAAGGTCAAATACATCCCTAAATCTCAGAAGACAACTGTAGCCTGTTTGAAAACGAGGTAATCTATTTTTCTCCTGAAGTAATAAATCTGTGTCTCCACCAAAAAATATCTTCTATAATAAGGTTTCAATATAAACTCCTTGTTAAATAAGTTTTACCTAGGAAACAAATTTTAAATTAATTTGCAAATGAAAAATTTTCCTGAGAGGACCTACAATTTTAAATTTCGCACATTTTCAAATAAATAATCTCAAAAGATAATTCTTTCACTGACTTGGAGAAAATTCACCAAATGAAGAGATGTTTAAGTTTTTCTTTTTCTTTTTCTTTTTTTTCTAAAAATACTCACAGAAAGCACTAATTAAAGTTTTATTTTTATTAACTTTTATTCTACTAAATTTTCTCTTTACTTAAGTTATATGAAGATGAAATTTCTTTAGCTCAATGTAAATTTTAATAATATAACTAGATTATCGTATTTCTTGATATATGGTGACTATTGTTTATTTATGAAAGAAATTAGTAAAAGTCAAACAAGGTGTAAAAATACAATTCTATTTAAAATCAATCAGTAAAATCTGAAAGAAAGTAAAGAGTTGCAGGGGGAGGGGATCATAAAAAGAAAAAACTGTCTAGAATGCATGCCACTTACATGTTAATACATATTAATGCATGTATATACTATATATAATTCAAATATTTACATAGAATCAGTTAGGTCTTAATATTGTTAGTTTATATGGGATGATAGCATTTTCCCTGATAATTTTGGTAATCAGAGTTTTTCTTCCCTAAACAGACTATCTTAAATCATTTATTACTTAGAATTTTTAAAGCATTCAATATCAAAAATATTATACTTAGTCATATTTAACTTAGTCATGTTATACTTAGTCATATTTAATGCAAGTATTATCTTTTTTTAAACTATTTTTCTAATGAATGCCTCATCCAAACAGTAGAAATCCATATTCAAATATTCACTCTGGATCTGGTTCCACTTATTCTGCCTACTCCAGACACAAATAAACTGACTCCCTAATCCAGATATTATCCTTAACCATAAGATGATTAGTTGAAGATTACTGCAATTACAATTATCAAATAAACCACATTCAATTTAGGAAACCATTAGCTTTAGTATAAATCTATTTTAAACAGACTATAAAATAATATCGAAATTGAATTAAGAGAACTTCTGCAATCTTTCTTCACTGAGGAGTTGGTAAAACCCATAGGCCATAATTGGTTAAGCAGTTGTTTTTATTCTGGGTCTATGTACTTTGTCTTTATCAGCTTTCACTTGTGTCTGGGTTGTTCTCTGCTCTACTTTAATTCTGATGGAGAGCCCTGAGTCAAGCTTGTGTAGCTTGGCCTCTTGTCATTTTTTTCTGCTTGACAACCTCAGTTATTAAAGTACAGATTTTCATCAAGTATGTGTCTTTACATCTGGCTATTTCTCCTTCTATTTGCTGCTATACGATCTGTGTAAATGCTAAAAGTGCAGATCTACAATTCCTTAAAAAGTCCTGGGTCCCTCGCTGGAAATACTTTGGAAAGTTTGGCTCTAAAATGCCTTCTTCACTGTGATGATGAATGTTTTAAGATTTCTTGTGTTTTGGAAGGGTGAGAGCATTGTTGAGTGCATCCCTTTTGCTGCTTTTCTGTGATCCATTATGATTTTAACTCAATCACTCCTTCAGCAAATATTTATTGAGTCTTTACTTTATTTCAGATTCTGAAAACAGCGACATCCCTGTCTTCTGCCGACTCCAGGCACAAATAAACTGACTGCGCTTCATGTCTTCATGAAGCCTAACTCCTAGAGGTGAAGATAAGCAATAACAATTAAATAAGCGAAGTACATGGTGTAGCAGAGGAGAAGTGCTGTAGAGAGAAAAGAAGAAGGTGATTGGTAGGACCAAGGTGGAAAATGTTGCAAATGTTAACAGAAAAGTGAGGGAAATGCCCCAACCTTGCTGAAGCAGACAAGGCAAGGTTTTTAATATTACTAATTACTGTACTGGGGTTTTTTTTTTCTCCCTACGCTTCATGACACACTGCTTGCTACTATGTGTTAAGGAATAAGCAACATGTTCCTCCCTGATTCGAGGAACAACAAGGAAAAAGCTGCTTGATCCTTTTATATTCTGCTAGCATTGGACTTCAGAAAGAGTGTGTTTCACACAGTGAAAAGTCACTGAAGTTGAATCTAATTAACCACCTGCATCAAAATCATCTGGGATAGTTTTTCAAAATTCAAATGCATTCCAAATCAGGATCTCTGAAAGGTGAGCTCATGGTTCCAAACACTTAAGTATCTACCTCACCTGGTGATTCTTATACATACTATTTAAGATTAGGTAAATGGCTTATAGCAACCTTAGGCCCAGGCAAGAAGGACCCCGCCCTAGCTCAGCATTTTTAGGGGGCCTTGCCTTGATGGGGAACATAGGCTAGGCCCTCTGAGAGAAAAAAATCTCTAAGACAGAGCTTAGTGCTGGAGGTTTGTTAGGGAAACTCTTTGTGATCAACACTTGGAGAAGGGAGGAAACTAAAGTAAGACTGGGCAGAAGCTCTGCAAAGTTAGAATTCAGCTTTCATGACAGCCCTGACTGACCACAAGGGAAGCCCAGGAGTTTAAATCAGTGTTGTCCCACATGGGGACAAAAATAGCAGGACTTTACATTCCCACCTTAACCGGTCATTGGCTATGGCTGCCCAGGGAAGAACATGGTCTTGGGCTAGCTGTCTGTCTGTAGGTGAAACCTCCCTGGAAGGGCTGAGAGGCCTCCGGCACTGAGGACTGCAAATTTTTCCTGGATGAAATATCTGGGTGGTGTATTGTCAGGTTCACCACGTTTGATTGTCCCTTTGTCTGTGCCCTGTCCTATGGGCTAAATACTTGTGGAATTAAGAGGAGATGGTCACCAGTCTCTTCTCTAGACTATACTCTGAATACCCAGGACTGGGATTTCCCTGCTCAACCAACATTCAAAACTACATATGGGGCCTGTGTTGGACTCTTCCCCAGAGCTGACAGTACCACCAGTGTGTGCAGCCTGACACTGATACATGCTTGTGTTCAAGGCAACTCACAGTGCTGAACTGGGATGGGAAGAGAATGAGGGAGACTGTCAGCCCAGAAATCCAAAACCATTCAATTCAAACATGTACTCTCAGGTCGTCATGTTGGGATACATGTCCAAGAAGGATGCTAGAACATATTTTATTTGACAGGTTATTGGTTCAATTGATAACGTTTTATTAATTAGAGAGATGGTGTAGGTCTCTCTCCATTTGTACTTTTTCCCCAGGCCTAGAAAATATAATTTTGGGGTCTGAACAAAATAGTTGTCTCTGATGAGAGGAAAGTAATATAATGGATTTTTCTTTTTTTTTTTTTACTCACACCCTTTACATTATCATGGACCACCAAAGTAAGGTACTATAGTAATGGAATAATTTATTAAGTAGAAGCAGTGTAGGCTTCAAGTTCTTTCTTACTAACTTAAAGCAAAGAAATGTTTGTATTCTAAATATTAATTGTTCTGGTTTCATTTACATGATGAGCTGTATTGCCTGGCAGGTTGGAGGACTGCAAGGATCCTATTTATACAGGATTGTAAGTACTTCCCAAGGAATTGTTCACAAAAGCTCCTCCAAAATTGAGAACTACATTAATACTCTAGGGATCACTTTTATGCTGAAGAGAGAAGAGTAGAAACAGCAAGAGTTTATTTCACCATCGGAACCCAAGCTTTGGGGACGAGAAGATGACGCTGATTCTACAGAGATGGCTCTCCTGAAACATGGTGACCTCATTGAATATACTTTTTTCTTCTAAGAATTAAAGTCGATGCTCTTATTTTTTTTAATTCTTGGAAGCTGAGGACATGAATGTCTCAGTTCTGAAAGAGTAGTTGGGGTACAGCCTCTGCTGCATATACCCATATCTTTCTCCACCCATTCTAATATCCATTCATCCATTTGCTCAAAACATATTCATTGAGTTCCATTACCAGCCACTATCTTAGAGGTGAGGATACAGTAAAGTACACAGCTACTACTTTGTGGAGGCCACATTCCAGTAATATAGCAGATACTCAAGATTTTAAGTGGTAATACATGCTATGAAGAAACATAAAGCATAAGACACACCAAAAATGATAAAAGATGTCATTTATATCCTATGCTCAGAGATGAGCTTTCTATTGGTGTTATTCTGTGGTTCCATACATGTTTTAGGATTGTTCTATTTCTGTGAAAAATGCCATTGAAATTTTAATAGGGAATGTGCCGAATCTACAGATTGCTTTAGGTAGTATGGACATCTTAAAAATAGTAATTCTTCCAATCCATGAGCGCACAATATTTTTTTTTCATTTATTCATGTTTTCAATTTTCCTTAATGTCTTGTAGTTTTCAGTATACAGGTCTTTCACCTCCTTGGTTAAATTTATTTCTAGGTAATTTTTTTTGATATAATTGTAAATGGTATTTTCTTAATTCTCTTTCTGATAGTTTGTTCTTAGTGTATAGAAATGCAACAAATTTTTGTATATCAATTTTGATTCCTGCAACATTACAGAATTTGTTTATTAGTTCTAATAGTTTTTTGCTGGAGTCTTAAGGTTTTCTATACATGATATTATGTCATCTACAGATAGTGAGTTTTACTTCTTCCTTTCAAATTTGAATGCCTTTTATTTATTTTTCTTGCCTGACTCCTTTGGCTAAGACTTCCAGGTATGCTCTCTGGATAGCAGATAGTCTTTAAGTTGCCACAGTTCTCATAGTCTCTCCTTGCTTCCAATCCATGTCTGATAGAATTGGAGCCTTGTTATGTTCTGCATCTGTGTGGGTGAAGCCCTGACACACAGCCTAAATGTTAACAACTTTTTGTAATTCTACTACTGCTGCACTCCATCCTCTGGCTGTAAAATGGGTAAAGCACTGATGACACCTGTCTGACCTGGCATATCATCACCTGGCATTTGTGATTGCCCTCTGGCCATGCCTTTTGGATGGTTTGAATGCCCACATTCTGCTCTACGCTGTCATTCACCAATCTCCCATGTCAAATGCTAATCCAAATGCTGCTTGAGTTTGCCTTATCCCCTTTCCATTATTAGATTAATCATTCAGCTGAAGCAAGAGTAGCAACTATCCTCTCTACAATTTTTGCTTCTGCTGAGTCTCTATTAGCTAATGCTACTAAATTTCAGTATCCTTAAACCTAAATCCCCTCATGTTATACACAATATCTAAGCAATAATAATCATAATGGGTAAAATAAAGTAGCTCATTAAATTAGTTATCTAGCTGAGAATAGGACCATGAAATAAAAGAAATCATGTGTTTGTTTGCTTGGTTTTTGTTTATTTGTTTCATTTTTTTGTTTGTTTCGCCTTGTTGGAGGAGGAACAGTTTTATGGGAGTCTGCCCAATTTTAGTAAGTCACCCAAAAATATGAGTGACTTACTAAAATTGAGTACTTATGCAGTTTGGTGAAGGCATTGAAGTCGGGGCTATGGAAAAGAGCAGATATAGATGAGGCGATAGGAAAAAAGAGTTGATACAATATCCAATACTGAATTTCTATCTTTGAGCTCTTTCCCAGTATTTTCTAGAACTTTGGTCAAAGCTCTGACTAATCTGATTAAAAATCAATTATATCCCATTAAGAAATCTGTTCTCTATAACTGGGTGACTGTTGATCTACTTCTAGCAGACTGAAATTTTATTCCACAGAGAAGGTAAAACAAATATACTGTGAACTGAGAGACACCAGTCACAGGTGCAAGCAGGATTCTCATCCTGAAAGAAAAGAGATGGGAATAAAAAATTACATACTGAATACTGGCAATCTCAGTTGTCTTGTTCTGCTAGTTTCTTTGAACTCTGCCAACTCATCTCTTCTTAGACCTGGAAGGTCCCTCTCTGAAGATTCTGACCAACCAAAGGGAACAGCTAATTATTTATGTGTGTAGATTAGTGATGCATGGTTATCTTTGGATTATATACTGCTTCTCTTCTTTATAATTTCCTATATTCTTTCTATATTATGTAATAAGTATGTATTTATTCATCTATAGTTATAAAAATTGACATTCATTGAGTAAATACTTGTACACTGTTAACAAATTAAATTCATTATCTCTTTCAATTTTCATAGTAATATTATAAATTAATTTTTAATTTTTACTTAATAATTGAAGAAACACAGTCTTGGAGATCAAATAAATTGTTCAATATCAGGTAACTAAAAAGTGACACTTAGATTGGAACCCAGTCTGTTAGGCTCCAATCTTGTGTTCTTACTCAGTATCCTAAAATGCCTCAAAAAATTTTAAAACCAATTTTTAAAAAGGAGGGGTTTCTAAAGCCCTCAAATTATTCGTTCTCTTTATTTCCATACCCCATCCTAATAAACATCAAGTTATGTTTTGTAACAATGTATTATTTTTTCATCTGATCTCATAACTCATTTTTGTTATCTGTTAGTTTGTTTATACCCTACTACATTCTTTGAACCTGATGCTTGATACCTGACTAGGATTTGATTGATATAAATGGGTAAAGTGCAGTGGGGCATTGGGGACACCACTGAGGCAACATCTGGAGAAAATCTGGTTAGAACATGGCAACTGTGGTCAGAGAAGTATGAGTTCAGAAGGATGCTGAGATGGTTGTGTCTCTCTCTGTACCTGATTCTCCTATAAAAGTTCAGTTCATGACAAAATACTATGGACCCATTAACTATCATAGTTCCAAATAATGTCTGAACAATTTTACAAAATTCTTATAAGATAATGTTACTATAATTGCAAGATCCAGAACCATATAATTTCAATTTTTATTTTTTTTATTATTTATGCCTATAGCACCTGATCTTCCTAGGTGGTCTCCCATCCAAGAACTAACCAAGCCCAACCCTGCTTAGCTTCCAAGATCAGACATCAGGCTTGTTCAGGATGGCATGGCCATACATCATGAACTATGGCTTCACTGATGTGTGAAGCTAGGACCTTTTGCTTGTAAAGCAGGTGTGCTACCCGCTACACTATGGAACCACATCCTGATTTCAGTTTTTAAATAACAGCATGTATGTGGTGAATTACAGTGTGTGTTATGACTTTGTTAAATTAACATTTGTTAAGTGGAGCATAGGGCGCAAGATGGTGGGCTATGGTTCAGTGACAGACTACAAGAAAAATTGAAATACAGAGTTTGATTACTTACAGGTACTGGAAAAATACCCACTACACCTGGAGTGACCACTTGGGGAGGTATAGACAGAAAGCAGACAGAGAAACAGGACCTGGGGCACATGACTTTATTAAGGTCTGTGGGTGGAATGCTTTGGGGCTTCTGGGATACGGCTAGATTGGTCAATTAAAAATCAAAAGAATGGAGTTTTTGTAAACCCCTCAGAGGTCTTATTTAAGGGTCACTAAAAGGGAAGGAAGGCATTGAGAGGTCGGGGAGACTATTGATTACATTAGCTGTTGGAGAAGTCACATCAAGTACATTTGCTTGTGACTCTACAGGCATGTGCTTACATGAAGGGGTTAAGGTTTTGCTGGCCACTTGGCCAAACAAAGCAGATGCCAGCAGAAATACCTTGGAGTAGCTCAGTTAAACTCTTGACATTGTGTAAAACTACTGACATTAACATTGTCTACACTATAACAGCCCAGACAGATTGCTTTCAAGGGAAGGCAAAAAGTGACAGGCTCCCTACATGCCCAGAATTTCTAACCAGATTCTAGTGTCCTTCATTTAAAGATAAACAGACAAGCAAGAATCATTGAATATACAATGAAAAATTTTAATATGACAGATAGGAACAGAGCAAACAAAGAGGAAAAGCTATTAGAAGGAAACAAACAGGTAGATACTAACCTGGGAGAATATAATAATAAAATACTGGAAAGAAACAACAGAACTAGCATTAATATCCTGAGAGAAATAAGAAAAGATATTGTATTCATGAAAAAGAACAGAATACAATAAAGAAGGATATGTTTAGAAAAAAAAAGAAGCCTTAAATATTAAAAATATAAGGATAGAGAAGGAAGACTCAATAGGAAATTTAAGGATAAAGTTGGTGAAAACTGCAAGAAAGTAGACAAAAAGTAAAAATATATTTTTTAAAAGAGCATAAAAGAAAATAGAAGGTAATTAAAGAAGGATTAATGAAAATCCTTCATAAAGATATCATAAATAAAGAACAGAAAAAAAACAAAGAACACGGAATCATCAAAAAAGTTTCAGAAATATTTCTAAGAAGTGAAGAATATGCATTTGCAGCTTAAAAGAGCCCATAAAATGTCTGTAAACATAGAAGAAAAATAGACCTAACTCTAGGTGCTATTAACAATGTAAAAAATAATGAGTGTTAAGAGAAGATTCTATAAACTTTGGTAGAAAGATAAGAAGAAGGTTACAATGCAAAGCAAGAAAAACAGAAGCTAAAGAGAAACCTTAAACATCCTCTGGACAAAGTAAAGACATTTTTAAGACATGCAAGTTCTAGGAAAGTTTACCTCCCATGTAGCCTTTTTACTACCAAAACAAAGGAGGAAACTGAGTGAGTAGAAGACATGAAACATGGAAAAGAGGGGATATATCAGAGAAGCAAAGGAAATTTTTAGGCTGATGGTGATGGGTGGGAGATCCCATGTTGACAATTGTACTTCATGCATGGAGGGCTATCAGTCCAAATAAACGTAAGTCAATAAATAGCCTCCAAGAGTGTTTTTTAAATTATGTACAATCTAAAGAGTCTGATGCATTGGAATGTATCGTAAAAATTTTGGTAAGGTACAGAAACTTTCTAATAAATCAGGGTAATCGTGCTTGCCTTCAAAGTATTTACTCTCTCTTAGAGAAGTAGAAAAGCTTTTTAATTTTTAAAATTTAAAAATAGCTGTAATATATTGTATTATGTGAAAGCATAATAAAAACAAATAATAAAATAAAAGTAGCATGGAGATAAAAAAAAATGAGGCAACAAATGAGATATGGAAAAATTCATGTGCCCTGTCTGCCATATTTGACTCTGAAAGAGCATGATGCCTTCCAAAAATTAAATTTATTCTTCGAGAGTTTCTGTAACTGAAGAATTTCAAAAGAATTTTCTCTGGTGTTTGAAATATTCCAAAATAATGCCAAGCATGCTTTGGGCAGCATTAGCATTGTTAGAATAAATGTACGGGAGACTTTTAAGTACATAAAAAGCATTTGGATAGATTAGGAAAGGTATGTTTGTTTAAGAAATTTTCTCAGATTTATAATGAATCATATAAAAATAATGAAATCAGAGAATTTTAGAGCCATGACTTAGTAGAATAATTTCCTCATTTTATTGAAGGTGAACTTGATGCAATCACTTTTCATCATTTCTACAATTAATTCAAAACCCTAAAGAGAGTACATGTAAAAACTTCAATTGAGATAAAAATTTTCCCATTTTTTTTCTGTTCACCTACCTCCAAATTCAAAATAAAGGGATAGGAATGTAACTAGATACAAAAAAGGATAGGTTACTAAGTTATAGAAATTAAAATAGATGTTTCTGCAGGTAATTGTTCATCAATTATCAGGTTAAAAATTCTACAGCACTGACATTTATCAAATCAGAGAGATTACGAAATAGTAATTAGGACACACTCTCCCTCTAGAATGAGCAAAATTATGATGATTTTTTGTATCAGGTAGATAATTTTTTTCCTCCACAATATGGTTAAAAATGAATACATAAACACTTGTAATGAAAAACTAATGACACATTTCTTTATAGAGAGACAGCCTATAATTTTGGGACAGTCTAAGGAGAATGTTTCTTTTATCTAAGATAGAATTCAAGGTTAAAGAATTCTTTGCATTTGCAAAAAAAATAAATTGCACATTTTTCTCAAAAGTTGTCTGCTAACTACAATCATTTTAGATCATGGAAGAAATTCAAGGTCTTATATGAATGTCAGCTCTCAGTTACCATTCTAGATTTTCTAAATAATTAAGGAGTAAGTGGAAAAGGGAAAGACTGAACACATGCTAAATTTCTTCTTTGTGCAGTCCTAGAATCATAAGGAAAAATAGGGGAGGGAGGACTATGTATTTTCAAAAGATAGCATTTCTGCTAATGAACTTGAGGGAAAATGTAAATATTGTTTGTTTTTCTAAAAAAAAAAGACATTTAAATAAATTGAGGATTAATGCAAATATCCATAATCATTCTGTTCCTAAATAACAACATTGAGATTTGGCTGAATGCAGGGAATAGAGTATCTGAGTTTAAAAGTGCCCCCATGTGGAAATAAGCAGTCATTACTATCTCTTACAATTTTGTTTCATTTCCTTATTTCATACCTACTACTTTGAGATACATGAATATTTCTGATGAAAGCTGACCAATTAATCACGTTAACAAAATAATTATGCTTTATCAGCCATTCAGTTGTATTTAATGGTACTACTGATAGCAGGTGTTAGAATAAATTAAGTCTGAAACATTACTGGCAGCAAAAAATGACAAAACTAAAGCTATCCTATTTCCGGCATATCATGAGAAGTCAGGGAAAGACAATAATGCTGTGAGAAATTGAAGGCAGCAGGAAAAGAGAAGGACCAAATGTAAGATAGATGGACTCTATAAACTAAGCCATAGTCATTAGTCTCCTGGAGCTGAGGACAGGACATGGTGGACATCACTCATTCAAAGAGTTGCCAGTAGGTAGAGTCCACCTAACAGCATGCAATATACACACCACAGGTAGATGCCAGCTGCCAGTATGGAACAGCATCATTTTGTTAATCACTGTATCCCTACTGCTTAGCATAGTGTCGGGCACAAAAGCAGAAGATGCATAAATATTTTTTTAAACAAAACAATGATTATACAGTCACATGAGCTAGAAATCTAAAGGCAACATTGCTTTTCTTATTGATATCTCATATCCAGTAACCCAATTCCATTGATTGGACTTCTGAAACTTAATTGAATCCAGACCTATTTCACTTTGGGGTCCAGGTTTAGGCTTACATAACCTTTTTTT
>NW_011888786.1:16407838-16410638 GCF_000151845.1 Pteropus vampyrus | reverse complement strand
CTTCCAGTAAAGGGAGATAGAGGAAGGAGGTTGGTACATTCTCTTCTCAGAAACAGCTATAAAACTAGCAGATAAAATGCTTAAGAAAAAAAAAAAATTTCAGAGCTCTATAAATCAGTGAATGGTAATGAGCTTAAATACTATCTTTTCAGTACCTGTCAGTACTTAACATTTTAGGTATCCATTTTGGTGAGCATTATTAAAAATAATTTTAAAAATAACATAAAATTTCAGGTTCCTAGTCACACTTTTTAAAGGTTTGCCAATCTCAAAATATTTGTCCATATCTTCATTAGATACTATTCTGTTTTTTTTAAATATATATTTTAAAAAAAACTTTTTTCAAAACCCAAGTTAGCAAAAATGCATTAAAAATTAATTAAATTCTTTGTTGGCAGACAAATTTTATTTCTAATAGTAAAAATTAAGGCTTTTCAATCTCAAAATATTTGTTCATATCTTCATTAGATACTATTGTGATTTTTTTAAATATATATTTAAAAAAAACTTTTTTCAAATCCCAAGTTAGCAAAAATGCATTAAAAATTAATTAAATTCTTTGTTGGCAGACAAATTTTATTTCTAATAGTAAAAATTAAGGCTTTTTAAAAAAGTAAATTGGTACTTTTATGTCCTTTTTCAAAGTCCATTGTCATTGAAATAAATAGAATGAAAGACAATTTTGAGCTAGAATTCTATCAGTACTAATTAAATTAATTTAGATTTTATTCATGAAGAAAAAGATGTGGCCTAGGTATTTAACAGTAGGAATTCAGAGCATATGTTTTAAAATTCTGAGTACATGTTTGAAAGACAGTTTTAAAACTTATTTTATCAAAATTATGAATAATTAATTTTAAATATATGTGGTGAGGATTGAGAAGTGAGTACTTTTTCCATTACAGCATTTTTTAAATTCTTATTATTTTACTTATTTCTTTTCTGCTGTTCCCAGTTAATGTATAATTATTATACAAAGGTTGAAACAAAGTGATATCTAGCAATTCCAAGTCAATATCTATGCTGCTATTAAATATGACTTTAGCAAAAATTCTTTACAAGTTCTCATATTAAATATGCAACACTGTAACACAGATACACATGCTGCTAATTTTTCCATTTCAGTAGATATTCAAAAGCTAGCATGACTCTTTATGTGTTTCCTACCTTTTGAATATAGGAATAATTATCATCTAATAAATGGAGTTGTTTTGCGTTCTCTTATGAAAAAAAATTTAAGAACTTTTTGATCTAAGTGGAAGTTTAATATACAAGTTTAAAATGTACATTCCATAAGTCTCAAGGTATTTTTTATTTCTCTTTTGATTTTTTTCATGTTCGGTAGCATGTTCTTTAACTTCTACATATTTGTGATAGCTACTAATTATAACCATTAATGCAGAAATGTAATTTTTTGTCCTGTAATATATTCCCATGTCAAAACATTGGTATGAATAAGAACCATATATGTAGAAGTCTTAAAGAATTTGTTTACTGTTACAGCTCCAATCAAAGCTATGATTTCAGTGAAAAATAACTCTTATAATTTCATGACACACTTTGTTGTACATTGATCCCATTGTGTAGTGCCTGATCTGCACCCTGATGCCCAAATCATCCTTTACGTTTAACCATCATGACCTTGGAAAGTACAAACATGATGGTGTCAGTGCTATGCTTAAACCCATGAGGGGTTCTCTGTTGACTACAGGGAATGGTCAGAGCTCTTTGTATTCCTTTGTGATCTCACTCCTGCTTTTCTTTCTAACCAGATTATAGTAGTCCCCCTTACTCAAGGGGGATACATTTCAAGAACCCCAGAGGATAATCTAAACCATGGATAATATTGAACCCTATATGTACTCCATTTTTTTCCTATACATATATATGTATAGTAAAGTCTAACTTATAAATTAGCTACAATAAGAGATTAACAACAATAACTAAAATAAAATGGAACAAATTGTAACAATATACTGTAATAAAAGTTATGTAAATGTAGTCTCTCTCGCTCACCCTCTTTCTCAAAATATCTTATTGTACCATACTTACCCTTCTTATGATGATGATGATGTGAGATAATGAAATGCCCTAAGTCAAGAACTTCATCTTTTACTTAAAAGAAGCACTTTATACCTTCTCTTTGGCATATCTGAATTGCCAACATCACTACTTTTGTATTTTGGGGCCACTATTAGGTAAAATAGGGGTGATTTGAACACATCTGCTATGATACCAAGACAGTGGATCAGATAACTGATAAGGCTACTAAATGGCTGATAGGTGCGAACAGTGTTGATATGCTTGACAAGGGGATGATTCCTGTCCCAGGCACAAGATTTTATCACTGCTCAGAATGGCATGCAACTTAAAACTTATGAATTGTTTATTTCTAGAATTTTCCATTTAATATTTTTATACCTCAGTTGACTGCAGATAACTGGAACTATGGAAGGTGAAACCACAGATAAAGGGTTATTACTGTATTTTGCTACTTTGTCCTCTCAATTATTTTATCAGTGACAATTGAGTCCAGTTATCCACCTAAACTCTAATGCTTCATGCCTCTTTGCATTTACTCAACTCTTTTCTTTCCCAAGAATTCTCTTCCTGGCTCTCATTGAACTTTTACTTTCTTTCTGCCATTCCTAGCAGATTATTATCAATTTATTCATCCTCAGTTTCCTCAAGAAACTTTTCATAACGTCCCACTCCAAAAGAATGTCAGTCACATAATATTGTGCTACTTCTGTTTCCTGTCCATGATTTTATTACACTCATGACACTAAAGCAATTTGCT
>NW_011888786.1:16404823-16407558 GCF_000151845.1 Pteropus vampyrus | reverse complement strand
TAGTTAATGGCACACTAAGTAATTAGGACAAATCCTCCACCAAGAACAACAGAGAAAAACTAAACAAGGCTATTTTTAAAAATTTGTTCCAGTTCATTGGAGACCTACCAAAGCACAGAGGAATTTAAAAGGCAAGATTTGAGAGAATGTAGGAAATCGAGAAGTTGATTCTTACACTGATAGTCACTTATTTTCTTACAAGTATTTATTCAGCGATGCTTAAGAGCTAAGCAGAGCTTTTAAATGATTTGCATGTCTAAATGAGGGGAAAAACTGAATCTCAGGACTTGACAAAGAGGGAAGCTTTAGGTTTGGGCCCCAAAGAACTATACTTAGAAAGCAAAGGGGAATTAGAAATATGCTAGTGCTCACAAGAGATAAAGTCTGATTCTCAGTCTCATACTCTGGATTAGTTTAGTATCTAATCGCCTTTTATAGGTATTTGATTAGGAGTATCCGATGGCAACATCTTGCACATCTCTGTGGCCACATCAAGCTGTGGATATCAGTGCTCTCTTTAATACTGGAAATAGAGTCATTAGTGCTGTTAAATCTATCAACTAAAGAATCAATTCCAAAAAACCCAGAACCAACTCAGAAAACTCATCCTTTAGATTCTGTTTCTCTTAATCTCATCAAAATTTGTATCAGTCAGGGCTCAACCACAGAAACAGAACCAGTAGGAGGTATGTAATACTAAATATATTGTTTAAAAAAAATGGTTTATGCAATTGTCAGAGCTGATCAAGTAAGTCCAAAATCTGTTGGACATGATGTCACAAAGGGCAACTCGGAGCTCTCGAGCACATGCTAACATTGTGATCTGCAGGTAGAATTTCTTCTTCTTCACGAACACCTCAGCTCTGCTTTTAAGGGCTTTCAACAGATTGAATCAAACCCACTCATACCATCTAGAATAATCTTTTCTTAAAGTCAACTGACTATGAGGGAATATAGTAAACAATAACATAATAATTATGTATAGTGCCAGATGGGTACTAGACTTATTGGGGACATTACTTCACAAATTATGCAAATGTATAACCTCTACACTGTACACCTGAAACTAATATAAAATAATATTGACTGTCAACTATAATTGAGAAAAAGTCAACTGATTATGGACTTTAATCACATTTACAAAATAACCTCAGAGCAACACCTAGATTAGTCTTTGATGGATAACTTGAGACTGTATCCTAGTCAAATTGACACATCAAAAGACCATCATATGCTTCTGTAAGTATTTGTATTTTTTTTAATATAAGGCAGGTACTACCTTTGAAATTAAACATAATAAATATATGACTGAAAGCTTTTCTATTTAAATGACAGTGGATATGTTTAGACTAGAGGTTGTTTTATTCTGTGTACGTAGGCAAAAACATAATCGAATTTCTTTTTCTTCCTTTATTGACTTTCTTTCATATTTGGCCCATTCTCCCTGTATTTGAACTATCAAAGACATGATGTAGCACACATAACAGTTCTTGGATAGTGGTTCCAAATTAATGCAGCTTTCGAAGATAGTTTTCTTTTATTAAAATTATAGGCTATACCCTGAGAGAATTTTACTTTTAAGTCCCAATAGCTCCATCATCTTCTATCACATCAAAACCACTTGTCATTCATTATGATATTCTGAATTCTGAAATTTAGATGGATAAAAAGTGTACAATGACTAATGATTAATGATATAAAAGACATTAAAAATCAAGGGAAGACATTTTGCCTTGGTTTTTTAGCAACACGGGGATAACGCAATTCTACACAGTTTGATATTCAGTCTCTTTGTTGCCATGGGCTATTTCCATGGCAGATTTAATTATGTTAAAGGCTCAATGCGAGGTCTTTTTAACATATTTTATATCAATTCATTTTGCTTTCTAATCTTGTATGATCGCTGCCATATTCTAAATATTTAAGCAGAAAGATTTTAAACCACTATCCCTGTCCACATTGATTCATTTTTCAGGAAATCTCTATGCTGTCTCTTTTCATTAGAAAAGAAATGACTAACCAGTCAACCAGCAATTTTAGTGTCCTTGGCAACAAAACAGTGTGAATTCTTTTCAATAAAGACTCTAGAAAAAGTCATCTGTATTCTGAACACATATTTGTCTCAATTAATTTTTTTGAGGAGAAAAACAATGTCCTAAATGTCCCCTAATTGAATCACACTGGATAGAAACCTGTTAAAAATATAATGAAGTGCAAATCATATTTAAAAGAATACATAATTTAAAAATAAGAGAAAGATATTACATAGGAATTAACACAGAAGATGCACTTATTTGTTATTCATGAATTGTTAAATTCATAAATTATTAAATTCATAAATTATTAAACGGATTTTTCTCCTAAACTAACATTTTAGGTGATTCCTGTACTTTTTCCTTTATCATCTTCATCAAAAACTGAGAGTAAATTCTGAGGGTTTAATATACAACATGATGTCTATAGTTAATAATACAGTGTCATGTACCTGAAAGTTGCTGAGAGTAGGTCTTAAAAATTCTCACCACATACATACAAAAATGGTTAACTATGTGAGGTGATGAATTTGTTAATTAAAGGAAAGTCTTTTGTACACTTGGCTTCAAGGAAGTTTTAGAAGGAAATTTGTTTATGTGCAATTGGAGTATCTGTCTTCTCAGTCTGAAAGGCCTGGGTGGAGCTAGTGTCTGTCAAGATTTATAATTTTTGTCTCTCTGAAACACAGAATTCCCAGGCTA
>NW_011888786.1:16394378-16404773 GCF_000151845.1 Pteropus vampyrus | reverse complement strand
GTCCACATTGATTCATTTTTCAGGAAATCTCTATGCTGTCTCTTTTCATTAGAAAAGAAATGACTAACCAGTCAACCAGCAATTTTAGTGTCCTTGGCAACAAAACAGTGTGAATTCTTTTCAATAAAGACTCTAGAAAAAGTCATCTGTATTCTGAACACATATTTGTCTCAATTAATTTTTTTGAGGAGAAAAACAATGTCCTAAATGTCCCCTAATTGAATCACACTGGATAGAAACCTGTTAAAAATATAATGAAGTGCAAATCATATTTAAAAGAATACATAATTTAAAAATAAGAGAAAGATATTACATAGGAATTAACACAGAAGATGCACTTATTTGTTATTCATGAATTGTTAAATTCATAAATTATTAAATTCATAAATTATTAAACGGATTTTTCTCCTAAACTAACATTTTAGGTGATTCCTGTACTTTTTCCTTTATCATCTTCATCAAAAACTGAGAGTAAATTCTGAGGGTTTAATATACAACATGATGTCTATAGTTAATAATACAGTGTCATGTACCTGAAAGTTGCTGAGAGTAGGTCTTAAAAATTCTCACCACACACATACAAAAATGGTTAACTATGTGAGGTGATGAATTTGTTAATTAAAGGAAAGTCTTTTGTACACTTGGCTTCAAGGAAGTTTTAGAAGGAAATTTGTTTATGTGCAATTGGAGTATCTGTCTTCTCAGTCTGAAAGGCCTGGGTGGAGCTAGTGTCTGTCAAGATTTATAATTTTTGTCTCTCTGAAACACAGAATTCCCAGGCTAGGTGCGGTGAACCAAGATATTTATATATTTTTTATAGTTTACAAAGCACTTCTTCTTTAATCATTTAACCCCCATAATAATCCAATAAATTAGGTACTATTATCTCTATTTTTAAATGAATTTGAACCTTTGAAAAATTGAGTCCCTTGCCCAACTTCACACAAATTTTAGCTGCATTTCTGACTCTGAATCTCATAAAATTTTCTTTTAGAACGACATTACCTCCTAGATGTCATATCTTCTTCAAGTCTGCTAGAGCTGCCATAACAAAATACCACAGACTGGGTGGCTTAAACAACAGACATCTATTTTCTTACAGTTCTGGAGGCTGAAAGTCCACGACCAATGAGCCATGAGAATCAGTTTCTGGAGAACTGCTCTTCCTTGTTTGTAGAGGGCTGACTTCTCGCCGCATCCTCATATGTATTTTCTTCTCTGTGTGCTCGTAGAAAGAGCTCTCTCTTGTCTTTTATAAAGACGCCAGCCCTTTAGGATTAAGGCTCTACTCATCTTACCACACTTAATCTTTATTACCTCCTTATGGGCCCTATCTCCAAATACAGTCGAACTGGGGGTTAGAATTTCAATATATGGATTGTGGGGTGGAGTGAGTGGGGAACAGTTCCATCCACAACAGTTCTTTCCAGAGGTATAAGAATCTATGTTTTATATAGATGCACAGATTTCACAGTCTGAAGGAAATTAATCTTACATAAAAATAGAGGCCAAGAGAGATAAACTAACCTACTAATATAAACAGTAAAGTAACAGTAGAATTGGGACTATAACTGTCTTCTGATTTTCATATCAGTGCCTTTTCCATTAAACAATCCATGTCTTATGATATTATTGTTTATATATAGCTCTACTATGACACACACACAAGGCAGTAGGTAGATTCAAACTTATCAATTTGAAAAAGACTGCCAAGGAAACCAGTAAAATTGACCTAATTTGTGAATTGATCTAAGCTAATATGAGCCCTCATAACTGCTAGCTTTATTTTAGTATCATAGGATCAATCTCTACGGATAGTTCAATACAAAGAGCTTTCTTTCAAACACCTGTGAGGAATCAAAAGCAATCATTGGAATAAATTCTGTACACATACAAATATTAATTAGTAAACAGATACTAAAACAGTCATGTAACCTATTCCCCTAAACTCAATGAAATCTCAGCTCTCTGTTCTTTTAAATGCTTTGACCATGCTTGGCATGAAAGCTTCTCTAGAAGAAGATATGAAAATATGCTGGAGACAGGAGTCTGTTTATCTACTTGTAAGCAATGAACAACCATATTCTTTCAAATGAGTGACTGAATACCAGACTCTGTGAATAAAAATTCAAGAGCCATCAGAACAATACAGACTTCTGGGCTTGCTATTCATGTGAGGGCCAGTGTAGTATCTCTGTAGTGTTTCGAGACAATTCACAAGTCTTGACCACTACTCACTTCACTAATAAAGTAATTTTTGTAACATCTGTAAAGTTAGGTAAATAACCTCTGGTGTCGATTAGAGATAAAGATCAAGTCTCTTGATAATATCTCTAACTTCAGCAATCTCTTTCTTTATCACTCACTCTGTTCTTAGCCCCACTGGCTTTATTAGTCTTCCTTGAATATACTAACATTATATATTATTATATATTAGATATATATGATATATATCATTATATAATATATATATGTTTATATATATATACACACATATATATATATATGTATATATATATATATATATTTTATAAAGAACCCTAATACATCTGTATGGCTCCCAAACTTTAGAAAACTGTAAAGTGACATATAAATATAAGATATGGCTCTTACACTGTAATATTGCACTAGGGTTTCTTAAGGGTATCTCTGTGGGATAACCCCCCAGTTACATTATTCTATGACATGCTAGAGAAGCCCAAAGGCCCATTATTTGGTTTGACAAAAAGGCTACAGTGATGACTTTTGGTCACCAGAGGGCACCACTGGCTCAGCCACTGGTTCTTTAATGCTGACATTTTATTATTTGATACATATTTAAGGTTCCTTCACTTATTCAAAGAGCATTTACTGAACACATACTATGGGACAAGCGATGCTCTCGGTCCTGAGGGATACAGCAATGAATAAGAGAAATAAGGTCTCTATCACTAAGCTTGTTTAGATTTCACTCAAAAATAATGGTTTGAAACAGCCTAAGCCTGGTTAGAATTAGGATATGAATAAATCAAAAGAAATCCCATGCTCGTGGATTGGAATACTCAATATTATTAAAATATCCACACTATTCAAAGCAATGTATAGATTTCATGCAATCTCTATCTGGATCCCAATGACATTTTTTACAGACATAGGAAAAAAAAATCTAAAGTTCATGTAGAACCATAAAGACCAGGGATAGTTAAATCAACTTGAGAAAGAAGAACAAATCCACAACTGATCTTTGACTATAGTGTCAAGAATACACAATGGGAAAAGGGTAATCTCTTCAACAAATGGTGCTGGGAAAACTGGCTATCTGCAATTAAATGACTGAAATTGGACCCTTAAAGTGCACCATACCAAAAAAAAAAAAAAAAAAAAACCCACTAAAAGAATTAAAGACCTGAAACTTTAAAACTCCCAGAAGAAAACATAAGGAAAAAGCTTTATGACATTGACTTTGGCAATGATTTTATTGATGTCACACCAAAAGCACAGACAACAAAAATAAACAAGTGAAGGAAAAAAAGTCTCATCATGATGAGGGTTTGATCTAGAAAAGTGGCTGCATAGGAAGACATTTTTTTTCTTCCTGATGATCTGGAATATATCTGCTAATATGGCACCTGATCTGGAGTAACCTCAGCCTTACAACATCCCAAACACCAACCTAGAGCTATAAGACTTTGAAATAAGACCCAAAATGTTACTTGCCAAAAGAAAGTAAATCTCACTGGGTTTAGTTAGAATGAGATTAGCTTTGCACCTGTAATAATTTAAATAATGATACATGTAATATATAAAAAGCCAATGAAATAGAAAAGGTACTGAAAGTCCAGAACAAAAGATATAACACTATACTATCAAAATTCGTTTCATTTTAAATAAGATTTGCATTTAGTAATCTCAACATTACTGGAGATTAGTGGTAAGACCAATGAGACCAAGGTATTCTCACGAATCCGAGAGAATGAGGGATTAGAAATTTTAGATACATTTAGTTAGCTTCATGAATAAAACAATTAAATTTGGTATATTTTTGCTTTTTTATTTTTAAAGACCCAAGAGGTCACCATCTCTCAAACATGAATGTGACTGTTGTAAATAAAATATATTATTACGTTTACATATTTTCTTTGTATGGCTTCCTAGGAAACTCATTTGAGAACTCAATGAAATGAAAAGAAAAATTAAAAAGAAATATAAAAAGAAAGAAATTATGAGGGCTGAATAAAAAGATAAAAGAATGCCAAAACAGAGATAAGCAGAATAAAATAGTACATGTAATTATTTCATGCAATTAGTAATCATCTGTTGAGGAGCTACTAAGTGCCAAATACTAAATTAGACTGAAAATGAAATAATAACATTTTTTAAAGTAATAATATTGGCATTTTATCTTTAGGATAGTCTGGGTTTGATGAAGGCAAGACTTATAAAAATAATTGTAATGCAACATGATGAATCCTATATTCTAGGAGAATACAGTCGAAGGTTGGGTGTGTGGAGAGACTGAAACAGAGAATAGTAAATAGAGTGTAATGACCATCATTGTTTTTGTCTTTTTGGTATTTCTTTCCCTCTTTTCTCTGGTTATCAAACTCCTCTTTTCTGAGAAAAATTACTTCATGTGGTTCTGTGGAGCCATGGGGATATTCTTGTGACTCAGGTCTATAGCCAAAGAGGACTCTGTAGAGCCCTGATCATAGTGATTAGTTCAGTAATGATCATGTGATCCAAGCCAGAAAAATATGCCTTTTTGTGGACTTTTCTTCGAAGACTATTTCGAAAGATTATTCTTTCACTAAGGTTAGTAAGCTTAAAAGATATGGGTGTAAGGCTTCCAATCGCCATTTCATAAACCACTGGAACAGAAGAGATGACAAGAGAGACAGAATCTGAAAGAGCTCCAGGATCTAGCCATGCCTAGAATTAGCTGTCCATCATCATATCCAAGACATTTAGTGTGAGGTTTTTTTTCCCTCCCACTTGAACATAAAAAAGTAATTTTGACTTTTAGAGAGGATATCACTATATTACAATCAGTTGGTATATACTTTTTTAAAAAAAGAAAAACCTTGAATTTCAATCTTGAATATTTTATTAAAGAATAATAAGGTCATAATTTTTCCATTCAAAAGAAATAATGAATTCTTATTATTTTTTTGCATTGTTGGTTAAGGAGATCCAAAATAGCTCAGAAACATAAAAGAGAAAAGCAAGTTTATGAGATTTTAGGCTAAAAGACTTCTGAGATTATTCAAACAACACAATGGCTTGCATTGGATTCTGAGATCGTGAATCTGGTATGAATATAAAAATACATACAGAAAGTAAAGTGGATTACTGAGTGAGTGGAGAGAGCCTAATTTAAAACTCATCGTAAAATTTACCTGTCAACAATTTAAGACACTACACTTTTACTTATAAGTGTATCTTAATAAACTTCAAAATGAAAGAGAATTTATGAAGTTTTAACTCCCAGCATAAAGCTGCTGGAGTCGACAAGTTCATTTTTAATATTGATTTGAAAATTTTGGACACAGCAGTAGCAAGTTAAGATGCAAATTAAATTTTTCAGAGAACAAGAGAGATGCACATTTTATTTGAATTTTCTATGAATAAAAGGTTATAGTCTCCCACTGGAGGGAAAGAAGTATTATTGTTCCACAGCCTGAATTTCACGTTGGATGATTTGGGAGGAAGCCTTAATGTTCTTCACTTCTTCTTATTTTGTTCTCCTGTTTGCATTAACAATCTCTGCTACGTCATCAGGGTACTGTCAAGAAGAACTAGCAGGAAATAAGCTTTTTTAAAGCAGTCAGTTATAAATACGAGCAAGTGAATGAGTTCCATATGACTTGGGATCAGAAGTGAATGCCTAGAATAAGGCACTTCCTTCAAGGACACTGCCCAGGTAACACTGAGTGAGGGTTTGCATTGAAATCCTATCTGCAAAATTTCCTTCTACAAGATCTCAGTGAGCCTAATCTAAAAATTAAATCTCTTGTCCCTTGACCAACCAAGGTAACCAGCTTTTCTCCTGATGTACATGTAGCTTTTCACAGATTCATGTTCAACTCTTAAGACAAATAAAGAAGGTTTTTAAAAATGCTGTAACCAACTCTATTAATGTTGTAGTGAATTACCACGATTCTTTCCCTGGGAGACCCAGAGGTTCACACATGATAGGCTCACATTTGGTGTCTGATGCTTTCCCCATAACACGATAATTATACAGATGCATGAGAGTTTGCTAAGGAAAGAGCAGTAGAAGAGGAAATGGCATCAGGGATTAAAATTTGAAAGGGAAAAGATTATCTTGTTCCTTTAATGATGACGGTGATGAGATTTCAGAGTGAAAGGCCCAAAGCAATAACAAGAGAAGCTACTGCATGGGAGGTGAGAATGTGTGGCTCAGGTCCAGGGCCCAGGGCTCTCAGGTTGTACCTGTGTGAAGTCATTCAGTCCAAATCCATGCTGAGCTCATCACTGAAGTGGCAGCTGGAAGAAGAGACAAGTGAGGCTAAGAGGCTCCAAATAGCACAAAAAACTGCATCTGATACACAGTGACTGATAGTAAACTTTGATTCAAATTTGCAGACAAGTGCAGAAAACTTATGCCATGCATTTTGTATGTTAACTCCGTTTATTTTTAACTTTTTGGATGTTTTCTCAAAAATACTAAATTTTTTTTTCCTTGCCTGCAGCAAGCAGGACTCTGCAATTATAACCAAATTTCTAACAAAAAGAAAGAAGAAAATGGAAAAAGAAAAAAACACTATTGATAAATACCATATCACATACAATATATAAAGAACAGGCAAAATTTAATGTTGTATATGATGAACGAAGAGAAAAAAATTGCGTTTTGATATTTTTGAGATAGTTGGAATTCTACCAATACATATCTCTAGCATCAGGAGTTTCCTTCCCCTCTTATAATCAGACATTTAATATATTGAAAATACCTTTTAGCTTTTACTTTTATATCTCATTTCTACTTTAGATCACCTTAACGCAATAATTCTTTCACTATTTCTAGAATCGTTATAATGAAAATTTTATATATATATGTGTAAGGATATGAGAGTATGTGTATGTATATACATATAACATGAATGCAAATATATATGTATATAGAGATTATGTAACTTTATAATTTACTACTGTGATGAAAACATGAAATCGATGTTTGTATCAATTATTCTAATTGGTCTAATGCTTATCTTAACGTATTACATTAAATAGAAAGTCAGTTCCACTTCAGTAATGGCACTGTTCTTATTTACAATATCTAGAGGAGAAATTACATCTTATCAATTTAGTCTGCAGCTTATTCCTAGGAAAAGTAAGCTATTACTGTGTGGACTTTTTATATATTTAAGTATTTGTGATTGGTTTATAAATATTTATATTTAATAATTCTGTAGATTAAAAGTAAATGAAAACCTGCTGAAAACGTATAGTCGGATTAAAAAATTAAGTGAATGGATGCTGGGTGTAGGTGCCAGGTCTCTCACTGTCGTAGTGGAAGGTTCCAGATGAGCATGGATAGTAATCTATTACTATTCGTGTAGTTATAGGTTAGAGTTGCAGACATTAGTATGAACTCACTTAGCTGAAGACAAATTCAAGTGGTTGTATGTGGAAATATATACATAGACATGTGTGTTATATAGGGTAGTATACATACAGGTATTTCCTTACTTTGTCAGCTAAGGGAGCCAAGAAACAACTCAGGGGCCACAAGCACATCTAGTGCCCTGATCTTATTCACTAATGCTGTTCTCCTGTGACAGGAGCCAGGGGCCCTTGGATCCTTGGAGAAAGGTTGATACTAATACTGGGGCAGGAGTTATACAAGATGAGGCTGGAGCATTTTGTAGTTAATAATATTTCAATATTGGTTACTTATAATGTATCATATAAGATGTCAATAATGAAAAAAAATGAGCCTGGGTTATATAGAGATTCTCTGTATGTTCAACTTTTATATAAATCCAAATATGTTCAAAAATGGAAATTTTATATAAAAATTAATTTAAAAATTAGATCAGTTACATGTCTCATAATGTGCTTAAAATGCATAGAGCAAAGTACTGTGAAATGCAGGTATATTTTATGTGAAATTCAGTTTGTAATAATTCCCAACATGTTCATCAAAGCTAATGTGCACATTAAATAAAAAATAGTACTATTATAAATTATTGATATAAATTATGCAGTTCTATGAGGCAGAAAGTATATTTCAAACATGATCTCCAACAACTTTTTTATTCTTTCAAAGCCATTATGAATAATTGTTTTTCCCTGTCAGTTTACTAGGAAGGAATCATATTTGTCGATGTTACATAAACAACTTGTTGTTCATTTAATTTCAGTTGAATTTTTTTTTTATGTTCTACAGTAATGATTTAAAAGAAAATACAAGAGCAAAGTCAAAGATTTATCAGTAACTTTTTATCCTTTATGTTACATGCAAAATCAAACTTGTCTAGGCATTGAGGGCAGGCTTGTTCTGTCATTTCTTGACTTGTCAATTTCAATCTATTGCTTCTTTTTAAAAAAAATTATTTTATTATTAGTTTCAAGTATATAGTACATTGGCTATTGCTTCTCAAAATCAATAAAAGATAAGGTTTGAACAAACATTTGAGGCACTAAAATACCAAGTCATATGTGGTATATTAATTTTCTCAATGGGACAACACTTTTTTTTTATTTTCACAATTATCTTTTTTTTACGGTGACAATGTTTACATTTTACTCTTAGCAACTTTCATATATACAGTATAGTATCATTAACCATAGTCGTCATGCTGTACATTAGATCCCTAGAACTTACTTGTCTCATAATCAGAAGTCTGTACCCATTGACCAGCATCTTCTGATTTTCCCACATCACAACCCCAGGCAACTACTATTCAACTCTCTATTTCTATGAGTTTTCTACTCTGTTTCTATGAGTTCAGCTTTTTTATTTCAAATATAAGTGAAATCGTATGATATTTGTCTTTGTCTGGCTCATTTCATTTAGTGTGATGCCCTCAGGTCCATCCATTTGTCATAAATGGCAGTACTTACTCCTTTTTTACTGCTGAATAATATTCCATTATATATAAATACTGCAATTTCTTTATCCATTATCTATTGATGGACACATGTTTTGGCTATTGTAAATAATGCTGCAATGAACATGCAGATATCTCTTTGAAACAGGGACAACACTTAAGAAGAGATTAGAAATATTTTACTGAGAATTCTATATCTGGAAATAAATATCGCCATCTTGCTTTCTATTTCACTTATAATTAACATCCAGTTTTTATTGGTGAATCAACCTAAGTTCAATCACTGGAGAAGTGTCAGTCTGAGAGTTTTGGAATAAGACAGTTATCATAGGAAGTAGAGCTTTAGAGCAATTATTGGAAAACACAGGTCCAGAAGAGGGGTCGAGTCAGAGAATGAGCCACCAGCCTGTCAATCAGAGAAGCCATGCCATTCCAGCATAAATGTAGAACCATGAAAGGTGAGTTTCTAGAGAAGCCTATGAGTAGCTATTGAATCAATGAATCCATAGCCAAGTGTATGGAGAGAGCCTGAGGTCGTTGTTGATCAGCATGGCCAGGAGTCTGAAGGAATAATTGGACATAAAGCAAGCACCTCTGTGAATGTCACCATATGTGGTTGGGAAACGGCCTTCAGAGAATAATAGACTCTGCTTCATTTCTGCATTTCAAGTGCACATGAGTCCTTTTGGCCAACTTTAATTTGGAAGCATACAGAAAAATATAGCTCCCAGTCAAATCAACTTTACCACAATAAATGTCCTATGTATACTCTGTTCTTGTAAAAATCAGATAAGCTATGAAATGTGTCTGTGCTTGAAATCTTAGTCTATCTATATGCAGAGCTTTATTACAACATATCTTTGGCAATTTGAGTACCACAATACATCCTTTATTAGAAAACTGAATGGACCTAGATAATATTTTAGTGAGGTTCCTGCAAATTGAGGTTTCATAAATGCTCTCATCAAAAATGTAAGAAAGAAAATAAGAAATGCTAATGGTGCTACTATAATTATGTGTATGTCTGGGTCAAATCAGCAAATGCATTATACCTGTAGATAAAAATTTGTTATCTATGGGTAGAGCAGTAGAGACAAGGCCAGATTAGTAGCCTGAGCTTAGTTGTAGAGAGTCAAGGAATTCACAGGACACAAATGGGTATAGTAGGAGACTATAGTGCTTAAAAGTATAAGAATTCTAGATTTGGGAGTCAGAGGCCTGGGTCTGCAACTCGGTTCCTGGACCTTGATGGATTGCTTAGTCCTTCTTAGACTTGCTCTTTTCCTTCTATAATTGTATAATACTTTCCAAAACAGAAACTACTGCAACAGTTGTTATG
>NW_011888786.1:16380297-16394328 GCF_000151845.1 Pteropus vampyrus | reverse complement strand
TCATATATACAGTATAGTATCATTAACCATAGTCGTCATGCTGTACATTAGATCCCTAGAACTTACTTGTCTCATAATCAGAAGTCTGTACCCATTGACCAGCATCTTCTGATTTTCCCACATCACAACCCCAGGCAACTACTATTCAACTCTCTATTTCTATGAGTTTTCTACTCTGTTTCTATGAGTTCAGCTTTTTTATTTCAAATATAAGTGAAATCGTATGATATTTGTCTTTGTCTGGCTCATTTCATTTAGTGTGATGCCCTCAGGTCCATCCATTTTGTCATAAATGGCAGTACTTACTCCTTTTTTACTGCTGAATAATATTCCATTATATATAAATACTGCAATTTCTTTATCCATTATCTATTGATGGACACATGTTTTGGCTATTGTAAATAATGCTGCAATGAACATGCAGATATCTCTTTGAAACAGGGACAACACTTAAGAAGAGATTAGAAATATTTTACTGAGAATTCTATATCTGGAAATAAATATCGCCATCTTGCTTTCTATTTCACTTATAATTAACATCCAGTTTTTATTGGTGAATCAACCTAAGTTCAATCACTGGAGAAGTGTCAGTCTGAGAGTTTTGGAATAAGACAGTTATCATAGGAAGTAGAGCTTTAGAGCAATTATTGGAAAACACAGGTCCAGAAGAGGGGTCGAGTCAGAGAATGAGCCACCAGCCTGTCAATCAGAGAAGCCATGCCATTCCAGCATAAATGTAGAACCATGAAAGGTGAGTTTCTAGAGAAGCCTATGAGTAGCTATTGAATCAATGAATCCATAGCCAAGTGTATGGAGAGAGCCTGAGGTCGTTGTTGATCAGCATGGCCAGGAGTCTGAAGGAATAATTGGACATAAAGCAAGCACCTCTGTGAATGTCACCATATGTGGTTGGGAAACGGCCTTCAGAGAATAATAGACTCTGCTTCATTTCTGCATTTCAAGTGCACATGAGTCCTTTTGGCCAACTTTAATTTGGAAGCATACAGAAAAATATAGCTCCCAGTCAAATCAACTTTACCACAATAAATGTCCTATGTATACTCTGTTCTTGTAAAAATCAGATAAGCTATGAAATGTGTCTGTGCTTGAAATCTTAGTCTATCTATATGCAGAGCTTTATTACAACATATCTTTGGCAATTTGAGTACCACAATACATCCTTTATTAGAAAACTGAATGGACCTAGATAATATTTTAGTGAGGTTCCTGCAAATTGAGGTTTCATAAATGCTCTCATCAAAAATGTAAGAAAGAAAATAAGAAATGCTAATGGTGCTACTATAATTATGTGTATGTCTGGGTCAAATCAGCAAATGCATTATACCTGTAGATAAAAATTTGTTATCTATGGGTAGAGCAGTAGAGACAAGGCCAGATTAGTAGCCTGAGCTTAGTTGTAGAGAGTCAAGGAATTCACAGGACACAAATGGGTATAGTAGGAGACTATAGTGCTTAAAAGTATAAGAATTCTAGATTTGGGAGTCAGAGGCCTGGGTCTGCAACTCGGTTCCTGGACCTTGATGGATTGCTTAGTCCTTCTTAGACTTGCTCTTTTCCTTCTATAATTGTATAATACTTTCCAAAACAGAAACTACTGCAACAGTTGTTATGCGTAATAACAATAACATATCTATAAAACTCAGTCCTGCACAATGTCTGGCACACAGTAAGTGCTTCATAAATATAAGCTTCATGAAGGTGGGGATTTCTATTTGCTTAGTTCATTGCTAAATCCTCATCTCCTGGAATGGCTTCCGTATTTTTTATATGATTAATTGATGGCAGCTGCTTGTATTGCTGTTCTGGTATTGGTTGTTAACGTAAGGTCCTGAGATGTACAATATCCTTAAGGAGAGATATGTTTTTAAAAAAATCTCCAACCCACTTAGGCGTGACTGCCCTCAGAATGTTTGGGGAAGACAGCTTTGCTGTTGGGTTTCCAATATACCAGGGCTCTCTATGTTCCGAGTTTAGCCATGAGAATCAGTCTTTTCTAACATCCTTACTGCTCAACAGCATTTCCCCCCAGACTCCTCACATGAATGCTCTCTTAAAGGCTGGCGGTGGTCACTTTCGACTTTTCCTCTGTCCTTGGGCATTGTAGCCTATCTTTTCTGAACAAAATATTGTTACTTCCTAGTTCTCGGAAGCTACTTTATAACACTTAAAATCATGTGTCATGCTGTCTTCATTTTTCCTGTCAACTCCCAGGAGTAGCAAATGCCACTGTTGTTTCACGTAACCCTCACAGTGTCCTGCATATAAAGTGGGGAGAAAAATGTGTCCTTTTAAAGGCCACAGCCATTTCTAAATTCTAGGATGAATGTCAACATCCTCCCTTTGTTCTTATAGGGACCCCTTTGGTGACCCTTTTAGCCAGTGGAGAAATGAAAATCCACATGCTTCAGACCAAGCTGTTGTTATATACTTAATCATGCAAAACACTCATTTATTTTAAATTGAGTTAGTCTTTGCAGAGATTATTATGTTGTTAAAATATACTGATTTTCTCTGGCTGAGAGCAGGCAGTGAGGGTAGAAAAAGAACTGAGAAAGGCTGAATTCATCCCAAAGAAAGAGACTCAGATCCTCATAATATAGAAATTATCCAGCTGCTGAGACAGACTTGTCTGGTGGGAAGACTCAAAGAGAATGGCCAACACATTAGAGGAAGACGGTGATCGGATAGCCAGTTTTAACCTTTCCTTTTCTACAGCTAAGTCCCTTCTGTTTAAAAGAATGAGCTCTACTGCCTGGGATTAAACCTCAGGTTAATCACTTATTAGTTACATGTCTTTGGGAAATTCAATAGCCTCGGTGCTTCAGTGTCTTATTTAGAAAATTGAGGTAATAATAACTTATATCATAGAATTGGTGAGATAATTAAGTGAATATATATTTATATATATTTATTATATATAATATATAATATATAATATATAATATATATTATATAATATATAATATATATATATATAAAATCTAGTTGTAGCAAGGGCTGAACATGTAATTGTTATCATTACCAACACTGAAGATCCCACCCCAAGAGTTAGTATAATCTTAAACATGAAAGTATTGCTGTAGCTGTGTGTAGGGGGCTGTATTCATGTTTTGGAATGAAGAATGCTCAGGAATGAGACAGTAGTGATGAGACAGCTGGAGGTAACTTGTGAGGGTGAAAAAGAAGCGACGAGAAAGATAGAGTGGGTTTCCACATCATATAAAGAGTGTTTTCAGAAATACTTGGGAAGAGAATTAGACTACCTGCAATTATCCAGATTATCAGATTATGTATGTATATTAAAAGTAATAAACAGCTTAGAGGTCAAGGGAACTTTGGGAGACTCAGGTTTTAATTATTACATTAATAATGATTTATTTATATCATAGACATAATTTATTGATCACTTGTGTGAGCTTGACATTTACTAAGCGTTGGAGATACAGTTAGAACTTATATTTTGGTAGGGGAGAAAGATCATGAGCAAGTAAACAAAATACATACAAGATAACTACAAATTGTAGAAAGTGCTATTAAACAGGGCATAAGATACAGAGTAATTTTAAAGCACATAATTTATATAAAGTTATTAGGAATGAGTTCTCTGAAAAAGTAGTATTTAAGTTAAAATCTTAATATGCTAAAGAAGCCAGAAAAAAACCAAGAGATAGTTTACCAGGCAGAGAGACTAGCAAGAGCAGTTACTGAGGCAGAGAAAGCTTTATGTCTTTGAGACACAAAAAGGAAGTCAGTCTGGCTGAGATTTAGTGTGGCAGGGAGAGTAGTAAGAGATGATGCAGACAAAAAAGGCAAAACTCAGGTCATGCTTAACCTTGAAGTAAAGGTAAAAACTGTAAATTTTTTTCTGAAACAGAGAGAAATCATTCAGAGGTTTTAATTGGGGCTAATGAAACTATGTTCTATGACTTAAAATACTGTAGATGAATTATCCATGTTGCTAAAGCAAATCTCTCCACCGGTACCCTAGATCAAGGGCATCAAGTTGTCCTCACTAGTGGATTTTTTTTTTCCCAGTAACACACAAATAGTTTTTTCTATCATCTTTTAAGAAACATTTCAACACTTCTTCCCACTTTAGTTACCATCCTATTTCTCTCATTTTTTTTTTTTTTGTGAAGAAAGGAAAAGGAAAAAAAAGAAAGAAAAACAAAAAGATAAAGGAGGGAAGGAGGGAGGTAGAAGAAAGGAAGGAAGGAAGGAAGGAAGGAAGGAAGGAAGGAAGGAAGGAAGGAAGGAAGGAAGGAAGGAAGGAAGGAAGGAGAATTAATTGAAAAGATTGTCTGTACTCTCTTACTGCACTTTTTCTACTTCTGTTCTCTTATTCTCACTCCAAATACATTTTCAACCCACCACTCCACAGAAATTGCTCTTTATCTTGGTCATCAATGACCTTCTTGTTGCTAAAGTCACTTTGTCTTTTCTGCCTTTACCTCAGTTGACCTATCAGCAACCTGTGCCACAGTTTATGCTATCTCTTCTTAGAAACTCTTTCATCAGTGCTTCCAGGATACCACATTTATCTAGCATCCCTCCTACTTTTCTGGATCCTCAGTCATGTTTGATGGTTCCCTTCTCATCTCCTCCACATCTAAATGCTGCTGTCCTGGCATCTCTTCTCTATTCTATCTACACTCCCTAGATTATTTTATCTAGTCTCATAGCTTTTAAATATCACCTATATTCTGAGGTTTCTCACATTTATATCTTCCTCTTGGACCTCTACCCTGAACTTCAGACATACATATACAACTGTCTATTTAACAATAAACATCTGAAACTTAACATGTTAAAAACATAGCTCCTGCTGTCCGTCCTCTACCCCAACCAGAAGGAACAGCACTATGTATGTCAATGGTCGCTTCACTATTCCAATTGCACAGGCCAACACCTTGAGGTCATTCTTGATGCCTTTTCCCTTTGTTCATCCAATTTGTTGGCAAATCTGGTTGATTCTGCCATCAAAATATGTTCATAGTCTTACTAGTTATTATTACCTTTACTGCTGCTACCCTGAAAAAAAAAATCACCATCATCTCTTGTTTGGATGCTTACAATAGATTCCTACTGATATCTCTTTTATGTTTGTTTGTTTTTGTCCCACTAAATATATTCTAAATATAGCAGCCCCAGTGATACTTCTCAAACAAATGTTTCATCCTATCACTCCTCTCCTTAAATAGTGGCTCAGGTGGCTTCCCTCTGCCCTCAAAATAAAAGCCAATTTTGTGTTGTGTTTTTTTCTATGAGTGATAAGGCCACACATGGTCTGACCTCCTTTGATAGCTCTAAATTCTTGCCTTTCGTTCATGTTCGTCCAACTCCAGTGAGTCCCTGGCTGTTTTTCAAACATTCCAGGTTTGTTTCTGCTTGAGGGCTTTGTGCCTGCTCTTTACACTGGCTGCACATTTCTTCAGTAACTTGCTGCAGGTAGTCATCAGTCAAGAAATACAAAGTCTTTCAACATAGAAGATCTGGTGCGGAGCTGGCGAAGCAGGTGTTGGAGGACAGGAGCAGCCCAAGGCAACATTAAGTTTAACACTAAAGAGTAAAGGCAGGGAGCATCTACCTCTACCACTGGGAGAGACAAATGGAAGGGTTTGGGGTTATCGGAACCAGCAGCTCAGAGTGGCAGCCACGGAGTTGTGGCTCAGATGTCTGAGGATGGTATGCTGATCATCAGTTGTCAAGACCTCAGGAGTTCAGAGGAGGAATTCTGTAAGGGTTGGTCTCATATTTCAGAAGAGGGACCATTGCTATCTGCACTGATGCCTCAGGGGATCCAATGAGGAGCCTGGAAATCTGGGACCCAGAACCCTCAGATGTGGGCTCAGGAGTCGGGATGAGACTGGTTCTGAAAGTGCCAATAAAAATTGAAAACTAGAATCAACTATGTCTTCCAGGGTGAAAGGGTCATTAATAGAGTGATGCTGACAGGAACAGAAAGCAAATAGGAAAGAAGAAATTCCTTCCTTTCTCTTCCTGCATTCCAATCTCCTTCTAGTGAACTCTATTGGAAGAAATGATAAGAAACCAGCTGACGATGGAGAAATATAATTTGCAGAGTCCCACCATCACTATGCAGAGTATTGAATCAGGGCCTTATTCATGGAGAGAAAGTCAGATTCAGTATATCTCAAGTAAGCACCAAAAAAAATCTGTTTTTAAGATATCCAGTTGATTCTGAAGTTCAACTAGATTTTGAAACCACTGATCTAGAAGAAACCTTTCATTTTGCAGTGAGGAAAGTGGGCAAAGGGCTGTACAGTGTGTTATAGCCTGTAATGGTTAATTTTACACAACTGGGCCATGGGATTCCTATGGTCATACATTAATTCTGGGTGTTTCTGTGAGGATGTTTTGGGACGAGCTTAATATTAAAATTGGTAGACTTAGTAAAGCAGATTGCCCTCAATACTGTGGATTGCCACATCCAATTAGTTGTTCTATTCAAACCTACACTGAACAAAAAGGCTAGTTTCTCCTCTAACATGAGGAAATTTCTCCTGCCTGAATACTTTCAAGCTGGGACATGGGCTTTTATCTGCCTTCAAACTGGAATTGAAACATCAGCTTTTCCTAACCCTCAAGTCTGAAGATAAATTCCCGGACTGAATTTACACCATTGACTCTCCCCGTTCAGTCCTCCATACTTTGACTAGAAATACACCATCACTTCCCTGGGGCTCCAGCTAGCTGGATGCAGATGTTGGCATTTGTCAGCCTCCATAAATGCATGATCCAATTTCTATAATAAATCAGTCTCGATCTCTCTCTCTGTCTCTCTCTCTCTATCACTCTGTGTGTATGTGTGTGTGTGTGTCTCTCTCGATATATATATCCTATCAGTTCTGTTTTTCTTAAAATTCATGACTCATGAGTGGTCTGTAACTATGAAGTTCTGGCTATGTATAAGAAAAAAAATTAAAACTTATTATCCTAATCATTTGCCATCAACAATCACTGCCTACTTAGCAAAGATCATTTGTTCTTCCATAATTGGTATATTGACCTATTGGGTATAAACTATGTGTTTCACTTTAGCTTAAGTGAAAACATAATTATATATATTAGATTATAGTGATGCACTATATTTTTTTCCAAATAGTTAGAAGGTTGTCAATGGGGTACCACAAAACCCAGTATTTAGCCCAGTGATGTCTCCCAAATTGTTAGAGATCTAGAAGAACAAGATAATAGTAAATTGATAAAATATGTGGGTGACACAAAACTTATGAATGGTGCAGCTGACAGCTAAGGAAAAAACGGGACTGAAAATATCTGCAGAGGGTTTTATTTATTCAGAATGAATAAAGTAAGATTCAATATGAAATATTCCCATATTGATTGATGTAGTATGAAATGAAAAAAAAAATTCAATAAGATATAAAAAGGCTTAGAACAGGGCATGACTATGTTTTTCCATGTGATTATGAGAAAGCTACTCTTTTTGTGTTTAACAAGATTTGGTGGTTAATAATAGCATTTTTTCAGTCTACAGCACTGTCATAAATCTATATGATTTAGTTTTAAAAACACTCCAGGCCATTGATTAAAGGAACAAAATCAATGTCAGTGAAAGGCACTCTAAATTTACCCTGTCCCCCGTACATTATGAAACAGAAAAATCACTAAACTATGAGAGCTAGAATACTAGTGGAGAATTATTAGAATAATTGTATTTTAAAATTAAGGTACAAATCTGGGAATATCTGATTAATATTCTTCCTGATTGCTTCTCTTCTCCAAAATGTATTAAAATATCTGATTGTCTCTCTTCCCCTCAAACATATTAAAACGTAAGTTATTTTTTTATTATTAAACTTGCTATTTCTTCTCGAAGACGACAGAGACAGTTCTTGGTGTTACAGAATTTTTTCTTGAATGTCATACACTGTTGTTTTTCTACTGACAACAAAAAAGCGGAAAAACACAAGCACAGGACTTTGCATGACATCTGCTGGTTAAAAGTGTACATGATGCAAAAACTCATTTTTATTTTTTCCAAATAGATCAGTGGATAACTTCCTCAGTGCTGCCCATGTAAGGACAGTACCGATAAGACTGGGGGGCTTCCTGTCACCCAAAGTGTTCCATAGATCCCTTTTTTAAACCACAGGACTTTATTTTACATAAATAAACACTAGTAAATTCAGGGATAAAAGATAGTCTCATTGGGGTAGCCTAACTTCCTCATTTTCTATGATTCTTTTCTTGCGCACTACAGCATTTCCTCTGAAACACATTAACTTAGTAAATCAGCAAATGGAGCCAACATGAAACTTAGTGACTAAAAGCAACAATGAATTCTAGTACCACAGAAGGTCTCCCTCAACAGCCAAAAAAATTTATTAACATTAACTCAAATTTTGCTATTAGATGATATCTTTAGCTTAAGGTATATCCCTTTATTAATACGCAAATAATGTAGTTTATCCATTTGCAAGTTAATCTGAATTATTTTTATGTTGGTAACGCTTCATTTACCTCCTAACCAGACCCAGTCTCTGACCTTCTCTGCACCCCAGGTGTTGACCACAGCACACTGCATAGGTCAGGCTCCCTTGCTGGCTGGCTTCTCGTTGGGCTGGTGGAGGGGAGGCACCAGCAGAACAGGTGGCAGGATGAGTGAGGTGTCATGGTATTTTTCCTTATTCCCTTTCTGCTTAGGTGCTGCACCCTTGCCAGGAGCTGTGTCTCTCCATAAGCATAGCTCCTATGTAGGGACTCTCCTTTCAGCTGAAGGAATTTTTCATTGGTAGTTTCTGAGTGCCGCCACTATGCTTTGTAATTCCCATAGCTTTAATCATGCCTCTTTAAGTAGTAGCTTCAATAATGGCTCTTTATTTGAACCCTATCTTTATTTACCAGTAACTTTAATGATACCTTTCCAAAGGGAACTCAGTTTTATATAAAGGGGAAGAAACAAAAGAAAGGGTGGGGTAACATAAGAGGAAAGAGGGTAATGAAAGGCAAGAGGCTGCAAAAGTAGACACCATATTGTCTTGTTTGGTAATAGACTTTCCCCAAATGGCATTATCTAGTTAGGAGAAAATCTCTACCATCCAAATTAATATTTTGTGCCTGGGAGTAATTTTTGTGTATTATTCCATTAGAATTTAAGCTCTAAGAAAACATGGCAATTTTGGGGTCTTTGTTTCTTATTGCTTTCTGACTGTTTTGACCATTAATAACCAGATATGTGAAACTAAACATATAGTAGCTCATCAATAAGAATTTATTAAATTGAAAAACTAACTAGGTTATCATTTGAATATATAAATTGTTGGATGAATGGATAGATGGGTGGATGGCTAGATGATAATCATTGATTGATCTTCTATTTTTTTTTAAATAGCCTATATATTCTTAGATTCTATCCTATTTCTCAGAGACTTAGCAATACTCACTACAATATACTCCAGAAAAATAGAGGACCATAAAGAAATGTGCTGTGATAGAGAAGGATTTTCCATCTAAATACATTGTACAGCAATAAAGAAATAAAATTCCGGATTATTGCAAAGATCAAAAAACATAGTAATTACAACAAATGTTTTTTATAAAGACAATCGAATCTCTGTCCTATATTTTGGATAAGTTACTTAACCTCTATTTCTTCATCTATTTACAGTGAATATAATGATTAAGTGCAGTGACATGCTGATATTTAAAAACTGTCTCTCCAGGGGGAAAAAAAAAACAAAAACATAAAAGCCAATTTGTACCATTTGCTGATTGCTGTGGTGCAAAGACTCCCACTAATCTCCTTAGTTTTCTATTGCTGCCATAGCAATTCCTTCTCACACTGCATCTCTCTGCCTCCGCTTCTGTTTTTACATCTATTTTTCTGATTACCAGTGGGGAAGTTTCTTGGCTTTTAAGAATTAATGCGATTAGATTGACCTACCTGGATAATCCAGGATTATCTCCTCTGGGCCCTTAACCTTAATCATATCTACAAAGTCTCTTTTGCCATATAAAGTAACATATTCACAGGTTTCAGGAATTAGAACATTGACAACTTTGGGAGGCTGTCATTTTGCATATAATACTCACCATGACCAATTTCAAACTACCAATATGATGATACCAACTGGCTTATGAAATTCCTGAGAATTTAGCAATCAGCTCTTGTGAGCCAGAAGGAACCAGTTCCTGCTACTGGAATTTAGAGCATGAGTTTCAGAGTCAGAATACCTGGATTTGAATCTTGACTCTGAGATATACTACGTAACTTTGAACAAGTTACCTAATTTCTATATGTCTTAATACTTATCTATATAACGACAATAAAAAGTAGTATTTCACTGGGTATTTATGAGAATTTACAACAGAGATAATACATGCACAGTAATTATAAAGTGCAAGTACTTGATATATGTTAATTATTATTTTTATGTTCGTATCATCTTTTCAATTGGTATTAGATTAAATATTACCTATCTCAGCAAATTAAAATATTAAATACCCATGTATACAGTGATCAAGTAAATAGAAAGCTCAAAGCACTTGTTTTCTTCCAAAGGCACATATAGTTCACGTTCATAATATCTATTCTAAAATGTATCAAGAAGCTCACGGGCCTTCTGAAATTTTAAAGAAAGATACGATTATTTTGGCAGTGTTTGTCAAACACTTCTACTTTGTACTAGACAAGTTATTGGATATACTGTTATTAGAATTGTCTGGTAACTACAATATCAAAGCTTAAGAATAAAAAAATCACCCCAAAGTAGACAGTAAAGCTGTAGTAAAATGGTCATACAATATAGCCTTGAGAGAGAAAAAATTTAATTCATTCAGTATACACTCTTCTCAGTAAATTCATGGGTAAAACATGAGGCAGGGCCGAAGGAACCAGAAAAGAACACTCTTCTAGGTTGTGTGAATTTCTGACAAGCATTATCTTGAGCAAAGGCTAAGTAAGTTACAACATTTGGTGTATTTTATAAGAAGTTGGAGGAGTTACCCTATGTCTCTCTCAAGCCTCTGACCAAACAAAGATTCCTCAAAAATTTTTTTCATTTCAGATATCCAAAATATTCCATATCTTTGGAGCCATTGCAAGACTTCCAGATGGGACACAATTCACTCATTCATTTATTTAAAACTTCAGCAAATATTTACTATGAAGATCAAGAAATTATTCGTGAAATAAACCTAAATAGGACAAAAGATGTATGATACTCAGATGAGATCTGCAAGTTTGCTCGCTGCTCCAACTGGCTCCTAAATCCACTTGATCCAAATGGAAGAATAAGTTCTGGAGTTATCTAAGGTCATAAAATGCTTTAGGGATTGATTCTCTGCCCAGTCCATGCAATGGATACAGAAATAAGTGGAAGAGGCATTCCTGATCCTTAGAAGTTTATAAATAAGGTGGGAAACCATATGAAATATGTACATCTGGAAGAGCTAAGTAATGCTAAAGGAAATGGCTGACAATCGTAAAATTTGGAAAGATCTGGTTGCCATTATTCAATGATTTATGAATCAGAACGCATTCAGTCTAGAAAATAAAAAAAAATAAAATAAAAAGAACTTCAAAGAGCTGAACAAAGTGAAAGCCCTTATAGACCAAAGTGAGCAGGAGTAAGGAGGTTACATGGGGGCATTTGCTGATTGGTTACTTCCCATATATGGAGCAGAGAAGGCTTGGAACAGGGTCAGGTAGCTTGTGCTGAGCAGGGAAGCCCTGACTGGTTGGTCTGGGTCTTCCTCCTCTAGGACACCCCAAAATAAGACCTTAGTTAAGTTCCAGTTTAAGTTATGTGCAGCTTTGTTAGCATAAGCGGCTCTCTCTTGGGCCTAATCTGGACACTTTAATAGTAATAACTATTGAGTGATCAAAAAAAAAAAAAGAAAAAAGAAATCACAAAGCAGCATATGATTAAACAGAGAAATGAGTGAGAGAGACATGTACAATAAGTTCAGAGGAGATCACAGTGGTTGGAAAAGCCATAAAGGAGAGATTTGAGAAATATTTCATTTGGCTAGAGGTTTGAAGTGAAGGGTTTATGCCACGTAGAAATAATTAGCCTGTGAAGCAGGCCAGTGCTGTATGTGACGCTTGTGAGACAGTGAGGAGAGAGCTTGGACTGACTTCTCTTCCTGTTTAGAATGTTCCCCATTCAATCCTGTTGAACTAGGTTTTCATTTGGGTCATCTCACACGACGCTTCCCAGTTCTTATGAAAAAAATTAGAAATAGCCATAAAAACTAGCCATAGTTTTATTTATTTACTTTCTTGATGTGGCCTCTACTTAAAACCTATTTTTAATCTTTTTTTAGTCTCTATCCTCTACTAACAGTATATGATAAAGGATAGCTAAATTCTAACCTTCAACTCAGATTTTTAGGAATGCCAAATGTCAGATAACAGGACAGTCCACTGGAGGGAGGTTTCCATGTCAGAAAAACACAGCTGTGTTTCAATGTGAAAAATAGAGTGTCTGGAATACAATATACTGATAAAAAGGGTAAAATATATATTACTGTTTCTCTAATATTTTCATCAGTTTTATATCTACAACTATAATTTTCAAAATTCATTTTGCATTGAACCTAACATAGTTTCAGCATAATATGTTGATATGGTAAATATACGTCAGATTAATCAGTTTATTTACCAGCCTTCATTTCCAAGGCAAAGATTAACTGTGACTCCTATCCCACATATTAAAAAGGCTTCTCCCTTCTTTCTCTCCCTGATTCTATAGTTAAAAAAAAAAAAAAAAAAAAAAATGATTGCCCTGCTGGGAGCACTTAGCCTGGTTCCCCACTCACAAGCCACAGGCAGAGAACCCAGCTTCTCAGAGAAATATTTAAAAAAAATAAAACATTCAAAATAACAAGGACAGAGACCTGGCTGTGCCTGGTTTTGTTTGCAATTATATCCTCCGAACCTAGCATAGCATATGGCATGTAGAAGACATTCGAATAACATAGGCTAAATGAAAGAATTAATGAATGAAAGTGTCTCAAGAAAAGGAACTTATTTAAGTTGTCAAAGTCACAGTATCTAACGCTATATCTGACTCTGAGCTGGTTGGTATTTAATAATTAATTTAAGAGAAAACAATCATGAATGACTGAATGACTGAGGTGACCTGCACTGAAAAGCTGCACAGTTATTCAAAAGGGATGGATATGACCTCTTGTCTCCTTCCAATGTTTTCTCTGATAGAAAAGATATCCAAAAATTTTAATCTACCCAGTGACTCTATCACCCGAACACATCCAGATGAATTCATCCCTAGTTTGCCTGGTGAGCAGAGTATTTTGGAAGCCCCAGGCTGCAAACTGATGAATGAGAAATACTTTATCACTGACACTTGCAAACTGCACACGGCAGGTTTGGCTTTGCATCTGTTACCATTGCTCATGGTGCTAATGTCACCACAGGTACAATTGCTGACTTTTCAGCTGCCAGGGAAAATATCTTTGCAGAGTCTGAGGAGAAATGGATATGTTTTCAAATACATCTCTGGTGTTCAATCGTCAGATTAATGAATGGAACAGATATTTCTACTAAGAAAAAAAAATGATAGAATGATGTCCTTCTCCAAAGCAAGAACCACATCCATCAGCCTCATGCTTCAGCCAGAGCTCAGGGTAAGCACACTCATTTTCTTATTTACTTGGCCTCAGCATTGATCCTGGCACTTCCTATTGAATAGAAATCATTATTCAAACGTAGTGCCCTTTATAGTCAGCCATAAGTTCTCTTTACTTTGACTTCCAATTTACAAAAAAAGCCTGCTCAGAAATGATTATATTTTTAGTAAAAACATTGACATTTAGATTTTTTTATTCTTAAAAAAGTAGTCACGGGGATGTAAAGTACAGCATAGGGAATATAGTCAATAATACTGTAATAACTATGTACAGTGTCAGATGTGTACTAGACTAATCAAGTGATCACTTCATAAATTATATAAATGTCTAATCACTATGTTGTACATCTGAAACTAATATAATATTGTATGT
>NW_011888786.1:16377864-16380247 GCF_000151845.1 Pteropus vampyrus | reverse complement strand
GTTCATAATATCTATTCTAAAATGTATCAAGAAGCTCACGGGCCTTCTGAAATTTTAAAGAAAGATACGATTATTTTGGCAGTGTTTGTCAAACACTTCTACTTTGTACTAGACAAGTTATTGGATATACTGTTATTAGAATTGTCTGGTAACTACAATATCAAAGCTTAAGAATAAAAAAATCACCCCAAAGTAGACAGTAAAGCTGTAGTAAAATGGTCATACAATATAGCCTTGAGAGAGAAAAAATTTAATTCATTCAGTATACACTCTTCTCAGTAAATTCATGGGTAAAACATGAGGCAGGGCCGAAGGAACCAGAAAAGAACACTCTTCTAGGTTGTGTGAATTTCTGACAAGCATTATCTTGAGCAAAGGCTAAGTAAGTTACAACATTTTGTGTATTTTATAAGAAGTTGGAGGAGTTACCCTATGTCTCTCTCAAGCCTCTGACCAAACAAAGATTCCTCAAAAATTTTTTTCATTTCAGGTATCCAAAATATTCCATATCTTTGGAGCCATTGCAAGACTTCCAGATGGGACACAATTCACTCATTCATTTATTTAAAACTTCAGCAAATATTTACTATGAAGATCAAGAAATTATTCGTGAAATAAACCTAAATAGGACAAAAGATGTATGATACTCAGATGAGATCTGCAAGTTTGCTCGCTGCTCCAACTGGCTCCTAAATCCACTTGATCCAAATGGAAGAATAAGTTCTGGAGTTACCTAAGGTCATAAAATGCTTTAGGGATTGATTCTCTGCCCAGTCCATGCAATGGATACAGAAATAGGTGGAAGAGGCATTCCTGATCCTTAGAAGTTTATAAATAAGGTGGGAAACCATATGAAATATGTACATCTGGAAGAGCTAAGTAATGCTAAAGGAAATGGCTGACAATCATAAAATTTGGAAAGATCTGGTTGCCATTATTCAATGATTTATGAATCAGAACGCATTCAGTCTAGAAAATAAAAAAAAATAAAATAAAAAGAACTTCAAAGAGCTGAACAAAGTGAAAGCCTTTATAGACCAAAGTGAGCAGGAGTAAGGAGGTTACATGGGGCATTTGCTGATTGGTTACTTCCCATATATGGAGCAGAGAAGGCTTGGAACAGGGTCAGGTAGCTTGTGCTGAGCAGGCAAGCCCTGACTGTTTGGGCTGGGTCTTCCTCCTCTAGGACACCCCAAAATAAGACCTTAGTTAAGTTCCAGTTTAAGTTATGTGCAGCTTTGTTAGCATAAGCGGCTCTCTCTTGGGCCTAATCTGGACACTTTAATAGTAATAACTATTGAGTGATCAAAAAAAAAAAAAGAAAAAAGAAATCACAAAGCAGCATATGATTAAACAGAGAAATGAGTGAGAGAGACATGTACAATAAGTTCAGAGGAGATCACAGTGGTTGGAAAAGCCATAAAGGAGAGATTTGAGAAATATTTCATTTGGCTAGAGGTTTGAAGTGAAGGGTTTATGCCACGTAGAAATAATTAGCCTGTGAAGCAGGCCAGTGCTGTATGTGACGCTTGTGAGACAGTGAGGAGAGAGCTTGGACTGACTTCTCTTCCTGTTTAGAATGTTCCCCATTCAATCCTGTTGAACTAGGTTTTCATTTGGGTCATCTCACACGACGCTTCCCAGTTCTTATGAAAAAAATTAGAAATAGCCATAAAAACTAGCCATAGTTTTATTTATTTACTTTCTTGATGTGGCCTCTACTTAAAACCTATTTTTAATCTTTTTTTAGTCTCTATCCTCTACTAACAGTATATGATAAAGGATAGCTAAATTCTAACCTTCAACTCAGATTTTTAGGAATGCCAAATGTCAGATAACAGGACAGTCCACTGGAGGGAGGTTTCCATGTCAGAAAAACACAGCTGTGTTTCAATGTGAAAAATAGAGTGTCTGGAATACAATATACTGATAAAAAGGGTAAAATATATATTACTGTTTCTCTAATATTTTCATCAGTTTTATATCTACAACTATAATTTTCAAAATTCATTTTGCATTGAACCTAACATAGTTTCAGCATAATATGTTGATATGGTAAATATACGTCAGATTAATCAGTTTATTTACCAGCCTTCATTTCCAAGGCAAAGATTAACTGTGACTCCTATCCCACATATTAAAAAGGCTTCTCCCTTCTTTCTCTCCCTGATTCTATAGTTAAAAAAAAAAAAAAAAAAAAAAATGATTGCCCTGCTGGGAGCACTTAGCCTGGTTCCCCACTCACAAGCCACAGGCAGAGAACCCAGCTTCTCAGAGAAATATTTAAAAAAAATAAAACATTCAAAATAACAAGGACAGAGACCTGGCTGTGCCTGGTTTTGTTTGCAATTATATCCTCCGAACCTAGCATAGCATATGGCAT
>NW_011888786.1:16365660-16376814 GCF_000151845.1 Pteropus vampyrus | reverse complement strand
TAAAATTAAAAAGTAAAAATCAATTCAAAATATATTCAAAAGATATACTAATTTCAGAAATACTGAAGTGTAAATCTTAGAATCAGATAAATACATTATTATTTTTAATACTGAAAAAACCTTTTTCTTAAATCCTGGGCAGACACTGATTGCACTTCTGATTTATCTATAGAAAACTGAAGTAGAGGTATTATATTATAATCCTACGCTAGAGTGTGATCTTCTTGAGGTCAGAAACTGATGTGTTCATCTATTTAAACTTGGTAATAGTAGATGCTCAATAAATGTTTGTTGATTAGTGTGATGGTTGGATGGAGAGACAGATGGACAGACAAAAGGGACCTATGTGTAGCGCAGCCAAGTAGCTCTCAACACGGAGACAGTGTGAGGAAGAGCAATCTCACTAATTAGACCTAAGTCCTGGAGATGTAAAGGTAAATAAAACATCTCTCCAGTTCTCAAAGAGCTTATATCTAGCTGATAAGTGATGTAATGGAGAATTTACTCCTTAAAATGAGCCTTCTGGGAACATTCCCTATAAGCTGAAATTCTAAAACCCTTTTGGAGAAGTTATACCTGATTGGTGATCACAGCAGCATCTTTCTGAGTCAGGAATAAAAAGGGTGACAGGTGAGGTGGTACAGGGGTTTAATGACTGCCTAAGGCTCAGTTGGGATGAACCATACTTAAATTGACTTATATCATAAATCAGAGGTAATTCAGAGTTTCCCAGAAATCAGGTCTGGGATAATTGCCAGGATAATAAGAAATTTTTTTTTAAATTTGATAGATTGCCTTTTAGTTTCTCTTCTTACAATAATAAAAAGAAAATCCTATGCTATAAAACAGAACTTTTTAATCTCTGTTTATCTGACTTTATTGTCTTTTTCCATCAGTAATGGTAATAATGGTAATATATTTTACAAACAATTTTTGTTTAAAAATCGAGTTTCATGTATGTTTTAGAAAAGATTTTGGTGAAAATATATGAAAAACTGCCCAAAAGAACAGCCTTACAAATAGGCAAATTTAATAACCTCCTTTGTGGCAAGAATTGAAAGAGGCCAGGAAGGTCTCTGCCTACCCTGCTACCTGCCCCCTGCCAAAATGTCTGAATTTGTCCATAAAAATTTATATATTATAATATTTAAGTTTTTCAGGCTTTCAGAGGCCCTTATGAGGGTGGTAACATGCTTGAGTGTCAAACAGTCTTCAAATCAAGTTTGCCAGATATGTGGACATGAGCCACGATGACACCGTTATTCCCTCCTGCATCCTTAAATTGGTCACAGTACTCATGTCCTCAGAATCCTTGAGAGAGATTCTGGGTAGCCATCGCCAAGAAATTGGAATTGGTCTGCAAAATGATATCTATTCGCACCCCCAGCTCTAAGCAGATTTACTGAGAGCTGACAGAGATCAAAAGATTTTCACCTACCTTGATCTCAATATAAGGTAATGCAAGTGGTCACAGAAAAAAAATTCCTGAGACAACTTTGAGATTATCAATGATCAAAACATTAGAGTCAGTCTAAAGGAAAATATAGCAATAATCAGGGCTTCTCAACATTTGAGAGAAATTAGTGACATAAAAATAAAGAAAAACACAAAGGAGCCCTCATATTTGTACAGATTTTGTGAATAAATGCTCCATATCCATCTTGGATGTTGTAAAATGAACCACAAAGAAATTGAAAGAAATTACATGCTCTGCCCTAACGAAGCTTCCAGTCAGAGGGAAAGCTATGTCAATGAGCTATGGAACCATAAAACAACACTAAGAAATTGAGTAAAAATGTAGACCCAGGACAAAAATTCATATTTTTTTCAAATATATCAGAAATAGCATGGCATAGGATATTCACTTAACTGTTTTGAGGCAGTGTTTCCAAACCTCAGTTATTCCCAAACCACATTCACAACTTTCTATCATTTCTGCATACAACTCATATAATTATTTAAATGAGACTTAAAATCCTTTTTTTTAAAATTTATAAATAAACATTTTATTTAAAACAGTTTTAGATTTATAAGAAAATTGTGGAGATAGTACAGAGAGTTCCCATATACCCCACACCTGATTTCCTCTCTTATTAACATCTTAAAGTAGCATGATACACTTGTTACAATTAATGAACCAATGCTGATACACTATTATTAACCAAAGGCCATACTTTATTTGGATTTTTTCGTTTTTACTTTATGTCGTTTCTATGTTCCAAGATCCCATCCAGGTTACTACGTTACATTTAGTCATTATATCACCTTATGCTCCTCTTGGCTGTGACAGTTTCTCAGACTTCGTTTTTTATAACATTGACATTTTGGGAAAGTGTGGGTCAAGTATTTTGTAGTGTCTCTCAGTTGGGATAGTTTGGTTTTTTTCTCATGACTAGACTGGGGTTATAGGTTTTTTTGAGGAAGACCACAGAGATAAAGTGCCTGTTTTCATCATATCATATCAAGTTTACATACTATCAGTATGATTGATCTCTGTTGATATTAATGTGGTTTTTTTTTTTTTTTTTGCTTCAACCTCAGAATTCAGATCACAATTTTGGTAAGCTGTTTGTATTTTTCTAACTCATTTTTCTTTTTTTTATTTTGGTGTTTCAGTTTGGGCAATTTCTGTTGCGCTATCTTCAAGTTCACTGATTCTTTTCTTGGCTGCTGTTGGGTCCACTGATGAGCCCATGAAAGGCATTCTTCTCTCTGTTACTATGTTTTTATTTCTGGAATTTCCATTTGACTTCTTACTCTCGTATCCATCTCTCTGCTGAAATTCTCCCTCTGTTCATTCATATTGTCCAACTTTTCCACTAGAGCCTTTAACATATTAACTGAACTTATTTAAAATTATTGTCTGATACTTCTAACTTCTGGGTCGTACGTGAATATAATTTTACTTATTGTTTTTTCCATTGAAAGCTTATTTTTTTTAACTTCTTTGTGTATCTTGTACGTTTTGTCGAAAGTTTAACATTGTGTATATGACGATGGAGACTGAAGTAATTAGTATTTACGCCTTGCGGTGGGGACACTCTGCCAGTCTTTTAGTATGTGGGCAAAGGGGGAATTTTATTATTGCAATGTCTACACTGGAAGCATTGCTGGGTGAAATTTCTTCTAGTATTACCTTGTGCTTGCAGTGAGGGCTGGTTGCTGAAGGACTTTTCACAACGTTCCAGTTCCACCCTCAGTTTTAGATCTTCCCTGTGCACCAGAGCTTCAGAAAGGCTTTCTCTCCAAGCTTTCATCCGTCTCCCAGTAGAGGACGGCTGCTGCTTATGCTAAGTGGTTGCTAGTCTGATGGTGGAGGGAGGCACAATCCACTGTTGCCTTGATCCAGGCCCATTCTTAGGCAGATCTGTATCACTGCATCTCACGTCTTTCAAGGATCCTTCCCTTCCCTCAGTGGTAGGAGATTTCTTATGGTCTGGGTCCAGGAGATTTCCTGCTACTATCAAGATGCAGAGAGTATTTTCATTTTCCTTTTTCCAAGCCACAGTGAGTCTTGACTTGTGACCTGGGTGTGGCAGGCTTTGCCTCCCTTCTCCCAGTAACATAGGGCTTTTTTTCCTCCCCTACATGGAGAAGCATCCAGGTGGACTTTCTCCGTTTCCCCTAGTAGTGCCCCTCCCTCTCTCTAGACCTGGTCCATGAGGGAAGCCTTTTCTCTTTTTCACCTGTTCCCAATCTTTCTGTGAGCCATTCAGTGGAGAGCTGTGAAGAAGAGCCTCTGAACGGGTGCAAATCCCACTTGTGTCTTCAGCTCCTAGGAGTTCTATACTCTCACACTTGCCTACGCTTCACTTTTAGCAGCTTTTCATTCAAATTTTTCGCTAAATCCTACCTACCAACTTGCAAGGAAGACCCATCTTCCATCTTTGATCTTTCGTGTGGGTCAGGGCATATGGCCTGTGGCTCTTTGAAGGAACCTGTCGTTCCTTTGACTTCAGGTTAGTTGGTGGACTTGCAAACTCGTCTCTCTGATGGATTCAAGAAAATTTATAATTTTGTAGATTAGCTTGCTTTTTCCGGTTGTTAGGATATAAGAAATGCCTTTCCCAGATTTTTTTCTATCCTAATCAGGAGCCAGAAGTTCCCAATACATTTTAAAATAAATGCATAACTTTTTAAATATTCATCCATAATCACCTGGAATCATCTAGTTTACTACCAGCATTATAAGTGTCAGTCTTTGAAAAATGGTGCTATACTAGATTGGATATCAAGAAACCTGGGTTCTACCCCTGCTTTACCAATGATTAGGTACATAGCCTGTGGAAACTGATTTAAACACTCTGGACTTCAGTCTTCTCATATGCAAAATAAAGGTGTCATGTCACATTGATCTCTAAGATCCTTTCCAGCTCCAACTTTTTCTGTTTCATAATCTTGGTAGTGAAATATATTTTTTTACGTGCTCTTAATTGTGTATACGTTGTTTACTGAATAGAGAGTTAAAATTAGAACTTAGACATTTTTCCCATAAGCAAACTACTTTCTGGCACCAAGTTAGGTACTTGATAAATTGCACTAAATGATAGGAGTTACTTTAGGAAGTGAAAATATTAAGTATCCCACTAAGAGCACCTGTGCTTTATTGGCTCATGAGTCCATTAATTTCAATAATTGATTAAATTATTGGCAAAATGTAGACAACTGTAACTCCACAAACTAACAAGTTTTTTAAAAGTGAATTCTCCTTAAATAATACCTGTACCTCACATTTCCAAAAGGAAGATGAGTTTATAACTCACACGAAAAACCAAGTTACCCAGAATCTGAATGTTTTCATAAAATATATGTATTTATGTGATCTTTTATTACTCATTTTTTACAGTAATGGGAATATTCAAATAAAGACTATACTTAAGCTTTACTGTTAATCTTGTCAAGATTTTAACTTAAGTCTTGGTTTAGGCATAAACAAAAATTACCTGATTCAATATAATTTATAATACTGGAAAATATGTGCAAGCCTGTTTGCTCCTTGCCTTGGCGTCTCGCTGCTTGTCTCCAGAAGCAATATTGAGTTTTTAATCTACGTTGAGTCTCTTCCTCTTTTCTAACTTTCTTTAATAAATGTTGACAAAGAATTTGTGTGAATATCAAGTATTATGTTAGAAATATTTTCATTTAGGTAAGAAGTATAGAGGCTTTAATCTGGCCATGCCGCTGACCTGTCACACTGAGCATTCATTCCATGGTTATTATGACAGACCAGTGCTCCTGACTGATCTACAGAGTGGTTTCTAGGTGAAATGAGAGGCACAGATCCCTCAACTTCTAGAAGCAGACTCAGATTCCGGGTGAACCTTCCATACGTGCTGGTCCCAACCCCCACCCCGGTCCTTTGTTGTGTTGCGTCGAACTCAGTCAAATTTGTTAAGTGCACACTGTGGACAAAAGAGCAAATATAATGATACAATAAGGCATACAGAAATATAAATAAGAATTTTTGCTTTTAATATGTTTACAATTCCTGAGAAAACTAGGACAAGTACCCAACATTATAAGGATGAATGTCAAACCCAATACAAATAAGCTCTATTCAAGTATTGTACCATACATTTTTGCAGTGCTTCATAGCAATTATTCTAAAACCTAACTGATTGTCAGAATTACTTGATCAACCTACTGAATTAGAATTACCAGCCTTGAGCCCTGGAATCTAAGTTTTTAGAAAACTCGACAATGATTCTGATGATCAGCCAGGTTTGACAGCCACTGTGCTAGAGTTTAACAAAGTGAAGAGATTTCGTTTAACCTATTTTTCGCTTCTGGTAAAATGATCTGAATGGTATGAAGGGAAATGCCTTAATTAATGCTGAAGTGTAGAAGGAAAGTGAGTCTCCCAAGGCTGATACTTGAACTTGAAGGGAAAAGAGCTGATGCTCAGTATTAACATAGATGGTGTTTTGATTGCTTTGTTCCTTGTCATCATGAGTGTCCCAGGACCTGGCACCCTCATGATCATGAGGATATATTCAGATGGTCCAAATACTGTAAGGTGAAGGTTTTGATCCTTCATTTTGGGTGAGATATTTTCTCTTCTGATACATGTGGAAGAAGCTAATGTGCTACAACTGTGGATAAAGTCAGACTGTAGACAAAGACAGCTCACTGACAACGGTAGGTTTGAGAGAAACACTAAGAATTAGTATAAAAGCTGTAAAGCTCTTCCTTTATAGGAGAGGATGCCCTAAATCCCTACCTGTGCACTTATCAGTATTTGAACTGATCGTTTGGCTCTATTATCTAAACTAGTATGAGTTAAATTTTGTCTTACTTGCAACCTAAGCTAACTTAATCAATTTATTCATTAAATCTTTATTGAGACCCAACTATGTATTACATACTGTTCTCAGTACTTGGAAAATATAAATGAACAAAATGGAGAACCTCTCTTCATTTTAGTGACCAGTTTTCCAAGCAGTACCACTGGTCACTAATAACCAGACATAAGTAGCTGCTTCTTGGGAATGGGGCTGCCATAATGGTTGCACCTGGCCAATAAGTCTAGTAATTTGATTAATATAACTGTTCATTCAATAACGATTTATGGGAAGCTTATGAACTAATCATATTAATTAAACTATATTAATGTACTTTTTAGGTTCTCCTTTTCTCAGATGGTGAACTATTGTAACTCAGTTTAAATTCCTCCACCCACAGGAGTAATTTAGACTGAGGACAAAGGGTTTTACGTATTTTAACTTCCTGCAGAAGACTGCTAAGTGTATAAAAGGACAAACATTATTTTTGCCCTTAGTCATAATTTAAATTTACCAATGTTTACAAAAACATTATTTTCATGTAGATAAAGGTTACATTGAACTCTATTCTTTCTCAATTGTCTGGCATTGTCTCCACTCTCTGTCAAATCTTCCTCAAAGGGAAGGATTATAAGTATATATTTCCCTGTGGGAAGACTATAAGCAGGGACTCTTGCTTGGTCAGCATCTGAATGAAGTCCAATCTAGCTCACAATTCCATGTTATCCAGTGCCATGGGGGCCTTGCACTTCTGCTTTCCCTTCCAGGGTCCTCGGGTGTTTAAATCTCCCCTACCCCAAGATAATGATCTAATAGCAGTTACTCATACCTTAGTGAAGATTTCACCCAATGTGTTTCCTGTCTGAAATATTTGTACTTTGTCTATTTCTTCTTGTAATAAAAATGGCAAACAGGTAAGGGAGACTTAAGGGAAGAAAAGCATCCTGGCATGCTGTCACATGCCACAGGTGTGGCCACCAACTAAACCTGTATGTTCCCAACTTGTTTCCATTTCAACCTGTCATTCCTTAATGCTATTGGACTTTTTTTTTTTAAATCATTCATGTTCCCTGTTTGATCTATTCTTTGTTTTTAATATTACTTCCTGTCAGTGTAGCTGGACTTAGGAAAGTCCTAATGAAAAGCCTATTTTTTGTGTTTGGTTCAAGATCTGTCAAGAGTACACTGTCATTTATAGAATTTTTGATAATAATTATATTCCTTGGGCTATAAATTCTCTGAGGAAAATCATTTAGGTTCAATACCACTTCCACTGTTCAAAATGGAAGACCTCAAAGTGCTTTTGTTTATGTTGACTATATCTGGCTATATTTACCATAAGATAAATTAAAACAGAAATTTTTGAAATATTTACTGACATAAAAATAACAACTAAAAATCCATAAATAACACATCTTCATTAAAAAATAATTATTTAAAAAAAAGAAGAGTGGCATTGTTTAAAATTTTGCAAATTTCTTCAATATCTCATTTGATAAAAACAGCTGGAGCCTTATTCTACTTTTATGTTTAATTGTCACACATCACGTAGCCCCTGGAAAACTCCACTGCATACTAATAAGAGAACGGGAATGAAAAGGGCAAATAGCATGTTAGCTCTATTGCCAAGAGTTTTTACCTCATCTTTTCAAACCCCCTGAAAGAGTTTTAGGGATACCAGCCCACCACTTCCTGAGAACCATTGGACTGATAGTTAAACTAAAAGAAATCTCAGCGACATCTCACTATAATGCCATCTAGAATAGCAAAATGACATGAAAAGGTAAAATTTAACATGCAGTTTAATTTGTCCAATCATGTAGCTTGATGTTTACCTGCTCAGGTGTGAAGATGATTAGAAATAAACTCCACTCAGCACCTCCAGTTCTGTTGCTACCAGGTCCTCAACAGCATTCGTACAACCAGAACGGTCCTTGTAGGTAGAAAAGGACTTGATCTTAAATTTTTTTTATACTCATTTTTCAAGGAGTTCCTGTTTCCTGCCATGAACTCTTCAGGCAGATAGAGGAAGCCCATACATTCTATTCAGAATCATGTTTTCCATTTAAAATAAAATGAAATATATAATATTACAAAGGAGAAATTATAATGAAATACAGACCACAATGTATTTTTTAATTCAGTTATAATAACACATGGTCTTGTAATAACTCATAAAATAACAAAATCTAATGAGAGGAAAATAATATCATGTCAAAGTAGTGATATGCATAAACCATATTTTAAGATATATGAAACAATTTTAAAGTGATATGAAAATATCTCTGATTTTTATTATGACCAAGTCAGATACTACTAATTCTGTTTGTTGCCTACATTCAGAGTAAAGATATGAATGTAATTTTTTAACCCATCTTTTTCTTTTTTTTTTATGAACTATGAATTCTAGCCAGAGATGCTTTTGAGATCTATGACCTCTAGATGAAGGAATGTTCTTCTAGAGAGCAGTGGTTCTCAAAATGTAATCCTTAGAAGAATAACATCACGGTCAACTGGAAACTTGTTAGAAATGCAAATTCTCAGGTCCTACCCCAGGCCTGCTGAGTCAGCACCTGCGGGTGGGGCCTGGCCAGATGCTGCTGCACTCATGTTTAGGAATGACTGTCCAGCAGTTCATTCTACTCAGAAATAAAATGCTTCCTGCATTAAGAAAAGGGCAGGCAAACAAAACACATAGTCAAGAACTGAAGCAAAATAGAGCCTTCTTAGAAGCCATGCAAAATACCTTGCATGAGAAGACACATACAAGAATTATAGAACACTAGAAAAATAAGAGAGATTTGAGACCATGAATTTCAAGAGTGGTGTATTGTTTCATATTAAACAACAACTTAACCATGTTAATGAGTATGTTGAGAACTGCTGAGTTTAACAGTGAAGGTTTTGATTGAATTTGAATAAATGAATGAATGAATGGTTTCATGATCACCTTTGTGTTATAGATATATATAGGGATGGAAGAATAAAAAGTAACATATATGCTATCCCAACTACATCCAATTCTTCATTTTCAAATGAAAAAAAAAAATTAGGATAGAGATATTAAGAAACTTGCCAAAAGTCAACAATGAATTAGCTTAGGACATCCGACCCATAATCTAATACTGATACTTTCATATATGTCACAGAACAGTAGCTTCACAGCCTGTATTATGCAACATTTATATACTCTAATCCAGACACTTCTCCAAAAGGTAAAGTGGTTCCTCTGCAAGATTTTATAAACTAGGTAAAGAACTCCTTTAGAGCTGACTGCAGTATTCTATTCAATTACTAGGAGTGGCAATTTAACTTCTTTACATACTATTCAAAACAGTGCAAGCCCTAAACAGACAAGACATGAACAATTCTCTTCTAGAAACACAACTTGATACATTAATTGAAATGATGTTACTCAATCCAAAGATAATTACATTCCCAAATACATAAGAACAACAAAGAAGAAGGGGATTGTTTTCTTGAATGGATACATGTAATTCAATGTAACATGTTAAAATGAAAGAAAGAGAAGTTAAACCCGGATGCAGGGCATCCTGGCAGTAACTACGCATCATGAATAATGCAGTACACCTAAGGGAGACACTATAAGATCCATTCCTTAGGAAGCTTAGAATAATTTCTCATGGCAAGATTCCATTTCATAAAGCTGTAGATTGGGTGACCAGTTTGCTGCTTTTCTGACTAATTTTTTATTTGCGAACTTAGCAAACTTTCAAGATCATGTCGTTTAAACCCTTTTACATAGCATGTTATCCAAACCCCTCTAATACCGAGTAACATTTCATGTAGATCTTGAAATAGGGAAATAATTCTATAAAAATACAGGTTGTTTTCTGTTTTGTTTTGTTTTTTAATTTAATGGCATTTTATTATAGATGTGTATTATGAATAGGGAAAATTAAAATTATTCATGAAGGCTTTGCTATAGAAGAATATTAAGGTTAAGTAAGAAAAGGATCTTGCACAAAAATTATAAAACTTGTCAAAAATATGTCAAATGGTCAAAGAATATTTAACCTATGCTACATACATAAGAACAGAGGAAAAGCATAAGTGAGGAGAGGTCAAGGTTATTGTAGGAAATATGTGCATTGAAATAAAAAATTATAATGAAAGTACCTTTGAATAGACTTTTGAGTCTCATGTAAAGGAAAGAATAAAGAAGTCTAGTCAACTGTTGCAGAGACTTGTATAGTCATAACAAAAAAAAATTTTTAGTGGAATGTTTAAATTAAATGACTCATGGCAAAAAATATTTCATGTTCAAAGTTATAGATTATGGGTGGACCATTACTGCTATAAACTTTCACCAGATTCAACAATAATTCAATTAGTATATCTAAAAAAATTAATAAAATCAACAGAATAACTTTGAAAAGTAGATCCTTGAGGGGTCATGAAATCATAGAAAATAAAATCCATAAGCTCTGGATTTAGAAGGAGGTTTAGCAATCTTGTATTATAATTATTTTTTATCACATTTTCCTTTTTTTAGCCTTACTCTTTATTGACTAAACATATTTCTAAACTCTGTCATCATATTTTCCTGCCTTCTCAAAGAAATAATTCTGAACATAAATTATACTTTATTAATGACTCAAAGTTGTCAGCCTAAAGGAGAGTCATATAACAAATGATCACATACCTAATGACTTGAAAAACACCTATTTATATGCTTATTGTTCTCATGGGTGAGAAGTCTGGCACATTTTAGCTAGCCCATTGCTCAAGCTTGGTCTCAGAAGGCTGAATTCAAGGTGTTGGCCAGCTGCGTTCTCTTGTGGAGGTATAACTAGGAATTCTCTTCCAAGCTCCATTAGACTGTTGGCAGAATTCGTTTCCTTGTGGTTGC
>NW_011888786.1:16363187-16365610 GCF_000151845.1 Pteropus vampyrus | reverse complement strand
TAATGGCATTTTATTATAGATGTGTATTATGAATAGGGAAAATTAAAATTATTCATGAAGGCTTTGCTATAGAAGAATATTAAGGTTAAGTAAGAAAAGGATCTTGCACAAAAATTATAAAACTTGTCAAAAATATGTCAAATGGTCAAAGAATATTTAACCTATGCTACATACATAAGAACAGAGGAAAAGCATAAGTGAGGAGAGGTCAAGGTTATTGTAGGAAATATGTGCATTGAAATAAAAAATTATAATGAAAGTACCTTTGAATAGACTTTTGAGTCTCATGTAAAGGAAAGAATAAAGAAGTCTAGTCAACTGTTGCAGAGACTTGTATAGTCATAACAAAAAAAAATTTTTAGTGGAATGTTTAAATTAAATGACTCATGGCAAAAAATATTTCATGTTCAAAGTTATAGATTATGGGTGGACCATTACTGCTATAAACTTTCACCAGATTCAACAATAATTCAATTAGTATATCTAAAAAAATTAATAAAATCAACAGAATAACTTTGAAAAGTAGATCCTTGAGGGGTCATGAAATCATAGAAAATAAAATCCATAAGCTCTGGATTTAGAAGGAGGTTTAGCAATCTTGTATTATAATTATTTTTTATCACATTTTCCTTTTTTTAGCCTTACTCTTTATTGACTAAACATATTTCTAAACTCTGTCATCATATTTTCCTGCCTTCTCAAAGAAATAATTCTGAACATAAATTATACTTTATTAATGACTCAAAGTTGTCAGCCTAAAGGAGAGTCATATAACAAATGATCACATACCTAATGACTTGAAAAACACCTATTTATATGCTTATTGTTCTCATGGGTGAGAAGTCTGGCACATTTTAGCTAGCCCATTGCTCAAGCTTGGTCTCAGAAGGCTGAATTCAAGGTGTTGGCCAGCTGCGTTCTCTTGTGGAGGTATAACTAGGAATTCTCTTCCAAGCTCCATTAGACTGTTGGCAGAATTCGTTTCCTTGTGGTTGCCGGACTGCAGTTCCCATTGTCTTGCTATCTATTATTGGGGACTGCTTTCTTCATCTAGAGGCTGCACTTAGATCCTTGCCATGTGGCTCTCTGTCTCAGGAATTGATAAAATTTCTCACCTCAAATCTCTTTCATGCTTCAATTCTCTCTCATGTCTCCTTCTTAAACCAGCTCATAAGATTGGGAAGTTAAACTCATTATATTCACAGCCCTGGGGATTATTCAGAGTATGTATGACAGAAGAGTGGAAAATCTTTGAGGTCATCTTAGAATTCTGCCTACCACAGAGTTCTATAGAACAGTGAGAAAATAGCCTTTGAAATCAGAAAGATAGGGTGTTTAAAAACCTAACTGCACCACCTGGTATATAATAGGTGCTTAATGAATTTTTGTTGATTGAATTATGAATGAGTGAATAAGTAAAAGAACAGAGAATGTATAAATGAATGAAGTTATTTCAAAATCTACGGCATCATCATCAAGGAATGAAAAACAAAAGCACCTAATTGAAGGATACTTATGAGAATAAAAAGAAATTATATATAAAAAGCTCTTGGCACATAGTTGGCACTAAATAAATTCATAATCTTTCTACAGTGGCATGTTTGGGCTTTCTATTCCTGTAACGACTTCTAGTTTCCCCCGTTTGCTATAGCGGTCTGCTGTTAATAACAACAATTCTGATCTTTGCATTTTTGTGCCCCTTCTCATCACTTTTTTCTTCTTTTTGCCTCGCTCGTTTGATCATAGTCTGCTAACGCTGATAACCAATCATGGTGTGTTCTTCCTTATGCGTGGTCAATTGTATCAATAAGGAAAATAGAGAGTTACAGCAACAAAAATATTTTTTACATGTATTTTTTAAGCTCTATGTCAAAAGTAGGCTCTGGATCTCTTCCATGTTCCAGGATCCAGGATGATGGAACGGCCTTGGCGGGGACATTGCTGCTCTCGAGCAGAGAAAAGACACATGGTGGAACTGCTCAATGGTTCATGAAGCTTCTGCTCACGCATGACACTCAAATTTTCTTGTGTACCCTAAATCATATGACCAAGGGTAACATCAGTATGATGGAATGCGTAATCCTCCCACAAACACGAGCAGCAAATATTTGATACACTCGCTCATGTTTTAGTGGCCATCCTCACACAGTCTACTATTTTCCATTCTGCTGCCGATTTTCCTTTCATGTTCACAGTTGTTCTGTCATCAGTGTTGCTGGTTTGTGTTTTGTGATGCTTTGTGAAAGGGGGAATATTCAGCTTCTTTTGGTATTTATCTCAAGAAGTATATTATATTAGTAAAATCACGACTAAAAATATTCTGAAAAATATCACCGTTGTTTTTAAATAATCATAATTCAGAGATTCATTTTTAATGTATGTTTGCCATTATATATATTGATAAACCATAACAATACTCCATT
>NW_011888786.1:16351177-16362171 GCF_000151845.1 Pteropus vampyrus | reverse complement strand
TCAGAGAAAAAGACTTTTGTATTCAGTGTAGCACAGAGTCTGCTCTGTTTCTTTGGTTCTGTGCTACTCTTCTGTGTTACTCTTGGTTCTGTGCTAACCATGGAAAATAAAAATTAAAATTAAGAGAGTGCTTTGGACAGGAAGTAAATACAGTAGGCAATGTCTTTAAGCTTCCACGTGTATAAGCATCACTTGAGGTATTCACTAAGAATAGAGATTCCTCAGGACTACAGACAAATGTTCTGATTTAAAGGGCTGAGTTGTGGTCAAGAAAAACTGAATTTTAACACTACAGGTTTTTTTCTGGGTCCATTTGGCTAGAGGGATGATTCTTAAACCTGGCTGCAGAATCGACTGGGGAGCTTTAAAAATCTGATTCCTAGGATGAATCGTAGAGTACTTCAATCAAATTTTTTTCAGGGTGGGTGCGGGTACCAACTGCTGATTCTAACATACAGCCAATTTGAGAACCACTGGGCTAGAGCAGAGAAGCACAGCTGTCAGAGCTCAATCACCCTAAGTCTACAAGGTCAAGTTTATTGACACTGCAATGAGGGAGATTGCATGCCAAAGGAACAGTGGTATCTCACTAAACAAAGGCAAAGACAGAGTTATTTTAGGACATAGGAGTTGGGTGGAGTTGAGTGTTTTGATGAGCTCAAAGGAAAATGGAGTTTGTGTAAATAGATCAACCTCATGTCTGCACCGCAAAATGGACCCAGAGTCTTGTTTTCTTCGAAACATTAGTGTTGAGATAGATGTTCAATTTGTATCCAGAAAGCCTTTATCAGAAGTTCTGTATGTGGGCTATTGACTGAGATTGCTTTTCTGTGTCAAAGTGACTTAGATAAGAGACGTATATTGCTTTTTTACTGATATGATTTCAAACAGCAAAGTTTCTGATACTCTGTAATTTTTTAAAACAAATTTTCACAGTGTATAAAAAAAAAGCAGCAGTAACTTAAAGAAGGGGACAGTTTATAGCTGCAGTGTGTTTTGGGGAGAAATATTGAATCCCGTCAACTTTGCAGCTGGCTTCATCTGTGTCTGTTATTCCATTCTGATAAATGGCAGGGCAGATGTTTACAATCCAAGCTAAATTTTACCTTTTCAGACATAACATCTGCCTCCATAGAATTGCTTCCAGAAAGAAGATGGATCAGGAGAAGAGGATCCTAGCACATGAGCCTTTAGATGTTATTTATGCATTAATTCAGCAAAGACTCATTGAGTGTCTATTATGTGCTGTGTCTTGTGTGGAGTACTGCAAATTCAGTGATGAGCAAAATTCAGTCTCTGCCCTCAAGCAACTTGAGGTTGGAGAAAAACACAGATAAGTAGGCAATCACAGCAGGGCATAGAAGTGTTGTAACTAGACTTAGGAACAGGTACCATAGACACATAATCCAGTTGAGTATTCAGGGAAATGGAAAAGGATGACTCATAGTTATGGAAGAAAGAGAACTGCTGGGGGTGGCTGGGGGGTGGGGCAAGGAGCCAGGGGCAGAAATTTTAAAGTAGAGGTAAAAGAATGTTAAAAACAGAATCATCTGGGCTTTAGTTCAGGCCCTACCACTGGGTGGTTATCACTGTAACTCTGAAATATAGTTTTTCTCATTTGTAAAGTAAGAATAACAAAAATAGGTGATACTAAAATTAATTATGGTATGGCTATGAAATAAGATTTATGTAGCTATTCAAACATTTAAAGATATTGGAGAATGCTCACAATTTAATAAAAGACAGTAATATTTTAAACTGTATATATAACACAGAAACAAAAGTGTGTAGGTTGCTATGGGAATATCAGTCAGAATCTCAATATGAAACATACTATACACTCACATTAAGAGTTTAGAGGAAGATTTGTCTCAAAACAGTGGGCAGCACTATAGGGGGACCACGAAGGATAGTGTAGCGACAGAGCTGTTACTACCCCAGACCTGAAGCGGCAAGAGGAGGACCAGTTTCCAAAACTCAGAAGGGAGTTGCTGAGAGAGGAGAGCAATAGGGGAAAGACACAGCCTGGCCACAGTGAATTCGAAGGGAGGAAGAAAAGCCAACAGTCTAACTCACTCCCCTTCTTCCTCTCAGTCTCCTGCTGGGGCTCTATTACTCAAACCCAGCAGAAACCAGAGGCATTGCTGATGTGGTCTACCCAGGTCAGACCAGTAGGCAGAGAGCAGGGTGCACAAAGGTGGGGCATGGGTGTGACACGCCGAACACAAAAGGCACAAGCCCTGTATGTGACTGATTCCTTTGATTATCTAAGAGAGAGGAGGTGTTGAAGAGATGGTCCATTTTTTTCTTTATATACCTTCAAATTTTCTTACTTTTGCAATAATACAGGTATTTTTTTTCTAATTCTGGTGAAAAACTCTTGTCGGAGTATATATGTGAAGGAATGTGTTCCTGTGAAGGTATGTAAATGAGTGTGTGTGTGTAAGAGAGAGAAGGAGGTGAGAGTGGGGTGTGAGAGAGTGTGTTTGTGAGACTGTGTGTGTTTAAAGGTGTACAGATAAAGGGAGATGGTGTTCTTGCATATATGTATGTGGATAGCTGTAAATATGTATGTTATTGAGTATATGTGCATAAAAAGATGCATTCAAGAGGTGTGTGTGTGAGTTTGTAAAAGCATATGTGACAGTATACAAGTGGACCTGAGATTGTGTGTGTAAGGGATATATGTATGGGGTTGTATATGAATAAGTGTGTGCAAAAAGTGGGAGTGGGGTGTGCAGGAGGATGTGTTTGTGACAGAAGATGTGTGCATATGAGGACGCACAGGTGGATGTGAATCCAGCTCATTCGTGTGTGTAAAGGGTATATGTATATATGTTCAAATATTCTTGCTAGAAGTGTGTGGGAGGGGATGTGTGTGTAAGAGTGAGTGCTTATGGGGCTGTGAGGACATGGGGAAGGGGTATAAGATGTGAGTGTGTGAAAAAGAGGTGAATGAGGGGATATGTATGAAGGGATTTCTATATATTAGTGTGTGTACAGATGAGCACATATGTGAGTGTATTTATATATGTAGAACTAGAAATATTTCCTGCCAGGAAGAAATAAAAACTGGAAGAAAATACACCAAAATGTTTATAAGAGTAATCTCTAGGGTTGAAATAAGAGGCAAATTTTGTCTTCTTTACTTTTTTGTTATTTTGTACTCAGATAAACAATGAATATTTCAGTCTGTTTTCTTCATTTGAAGAACACATGAAAAATATTGTACATTTCTGGAAACATGTAACAAAAAAAATCTTGACTAGTAAATGTTTCTTAATAGGAATGTTTTTTGAAAATTGAAATTCCCTTTTCCATTACATAACCAAATAGATATCTAAGTCAGCTCCTGGTTAATTTGTAGAAGGAAATCTTGACTTCAAATTTCAGAACCCTATAAATGTTTAGTTTTCCATGTAATTTCATTAATTTCCAGGTATTCAATAATTGAAACCAATCGCTACTGCTGTTTGCAAGCCAGGGCCCTGGTAGTTCCGTGTTAATGAGTTTGTAAAACTATTGTCATGTCCCATTCACATCACCCTGTTTCAGGAAAGAAACTAAGGGGTTTTCCAAAGTCTCAGAGTTTATATACTAGGCATTAATAGGGAATATCAATGATAGAGGAATTTTGGTAATTACTCTTTTTTCTTTCAGTTCTGTAGGTTTTTTACTTTTTTTTTTCCTTCAACGATGAGCATATAGAGGTTATGTAATAAGGTTTCTGTCAAAAGATTTTAAAGCAGAGTTTTCACTCCTATGTAGGTGAAACAGCCCTGAATTTTTTCACTGATACTTCATTTCCTCTGCGCTTGCCTCATTCCACTAATAATAAAATATGAGGTTTTCCCTATTCCAGACTACATTTTATTAAAAGAAAAGTTTACTGGCAGTTAATAGCTGAAGTGTTATTCTATTTTTAACTTACTTAGAGCTTGTCTGTTTTCTTAAAGCAATTTGCTATCATCAGCATCAAGTCTCTGCAGCCCAGTTTATTCGACCTTGTTACCTGTGGGCTCCACCCTATACACCTCATGAGAATTCGTTGCTTGGAATCCTGGGTAACTATTTTACTTTTATGTAGATAGATAACAATGTGTTTTTATCTATATTGCTATTGTAAGTAACAATAAAAAGGAGTCTGTATATCATATCTTTCCTTTACACATAGAAAGCAACCTCAGCTATCAAACTCTATTAGAAATGCTATTAAGTTTGACTGAACCCGAGACAATCATGCCCGCAGAACATATGTCACTGAACCCTTGAAGAAGCACTCCAACCTAGGAATGCTTTTTACTGCTCCACCACTTGTCTCAACAGCACACCTATCAAACGGATTCACTCCGAACAACATTTCTTGGAAACTGCTAGTAAAATGTTGACAGAAACGATCTTAAAATCAACGACGACCCTTAGTCTAGGGCAAAAGAAAAGAGCAACCCGGCTTTACTCCCCCGGATCGAACCACGGCTGTGGTTCGGTAAACACTCTGTTTTCCCACTTGAATCTGAGCTCTTCGGAAAGATCACTCCTGCCGATCTTGCGGAGATGACGAGCCAGCAGGCGAAGTTTATCAGTAGAATTCGGGAGAGATTTTTTCCAGAAGCCAAGAAATTCGTGGATCTGTTCTGTGAGGTCATCCGGGTTCTTCAGTCTGATGAGCTGAATGGTGCTGCGGCGAAGCGGGAGGGATGAGGAGAGAGCCGTGGCGTTTTCTTCCGAGAGCTCATCTGCCAGCCAGTAGAGCAAGTTTTCCCACAGGGTTTCTGTCAGGCACACGTGCAACAGTGGGCGTCAGGACTCTGTCCTGGAGGAGGTGTTCACCTAACCCTCCACACCTATGCACAGGAAATCTAAGGACTCTCCAGTATGGCTTCTGAGCAAGAGAAAGATTTGGGACCACCCGGGGAGCCAGTTGAGAGCCTTGAATTTCTGGGGTCTTCTGAGGGAACCACCTAATTGCCGAGGGTTAGAAATGCTTCTCAAATTTTAACTTCCATAAGGCCTACAAAGGCTTATTTAAAATTGTTTTTAGGTTCTGCTCCAGATAGTTTAAGCAGAACTAGGGTCGGGGTAAAACAGCCTTTTTAGAAGCTCCAGGTAGTGCTGACCCTGGGGTCCCCAACCATACTTTGAGTAGCACTATATTAAAAGATATTCTTATGTTCAAAACATACTTCTCCTAATTAGTGCTAATCTGATATAAATTATATCGGCAGCTGGGCTGTCCTCACACACACCTCCAACTATAGACTCACACAGACTCACCGAGATTCACTATGGAACCAGTTGTGTAGGAGGTCTTTACACCAACACCTAACCCTGGCCTCTGGACTATTTAGAACCACAAATATCTCCTCTGGATATATCCCGTATGTTCAGCATACTTCTTCCCTTACCCTGTGACTCCCATCTACCACCTAAACTCATGATTCCATTTTTCTGTTATTATTTTTTTCAGTGTGTAACTCAGACCCAACACTTGTAGTGAACCCCTAAGCCCTACTCCTGTCTCCTTCCATATGTCAGCACAAGCCTGCATCGCCTTCTCCCACTCTGATGCTCGCTCCCATACCAGTTTCCCTGGTCTGGCGTGAATGAAGAATTCTACGTCTGTCACCTGTTACTCAGAGATTCCTGCCATCTGCCCCCTCACACAAATTGCCCCTGATTTTATGCTGCGGAATTTACGCTTTTCCCGGAGGGCTACTCAGGACTTGGAGCCAACATCTCCTTGCTCTCGTTTGTTACTTTCAAACCAACATTCTGCTTCCATCATGCCGTGTATTCATGTTCATGTCCATGCTACACAGATAGGCCTTCCTCTCCCCATCTACATCATCGATCTCTTGCCATCAACAGGTAGCATCAGTCGGCAACTCTGTTGATAATCAGTCACGCCACTGACCATATGGTTCCTTAGTCTAGTCAACGTCAATGACCTGAGTGTGACTCCATATTAGAAACTGACTCTTGTGTCCAATCCTCAAGTTTCATCAACCAGAATTATTTCACTTCCATGGCCTCCATTTCTTAATATTACTGCCAATAATATTACTATCTGCTAAACTTCCACAGCCTCTGTTCCATTGCTCCTGCTTAATATGCTTCTTACCCCCATCACTACTAATGCGGTGATTCCTTTGATGCCCACAATCATTCAATCATCCCTACTGAGTTTCACATCCCTCTCTACCCATGATGCTCCTAATGACCAGCTACATACATCGATGGTCTTGCATCCACCTGTAACTCTGTTGTCCTCTTCAGCTTTCATTGCTCTCAATCTGTCAATCCCCAATCCTCACCCTGCATTTAACTACTGGGCTGCCTGGGATTATGAACTATGCAACATGTAATTAATGACCTCCATGCTTTTTATACTATTTGAGCTCCTAGCAATTTACAAATCCATTAAAAAAAAATCTTTTTCCTAAACTCAATTGAAAACTTTCTACAGCAATGACCCAAATCTCTTTTGCCATTCTTAAACCCCAGTCTCACCCTCAATCTGTTTCACTCAGTCAGTGTCTGAATTCTACTTTACCCAAAGCCATTTGACCTGTTCTCATAACCTTGTTTTCATTTTGAAACCATTTTCTTACAAAATCTCACTCCTCCATGTTTGCCAGATTCCATCCCTCACTGTGTTTTTCATAAAGTAATATCCCTTTACACCTGTTCCTTCATCTCCTCCTCACCACAGGGTCTTGCCATGCTTCTCACAAACACTCTCAAGCCTCTTTCTTTGCTTCTGCTACTCTTTCAAGGTACTGAGCTATTTCTCCACTTTCCTTTACCATAAAAATCTTTTAACGCCTAATGGAACCTTGATACCTCGAGTTTATCACTATCAACTCCCTCCTTAAACTTTTACTTTCACGGTTCTGTTCCCTCTTTTAAAATTCTATTGAAACCTTTCTTTACCATTTCCCTAGAGCCCTCCTAATTACTACTTACAACTGATTTTCGATCTGCATCTTCTCTGAAGCCACAAGGCATTTTTATTCCTTCCCTTGGATTCCATGGGCTACTCACATTCTCCAATTCCCTCTCCTGCCACATACCTCTTTTTTCTCCTTTGTTGACTCTCCCTGATACTGCTGAATTACTGCTTTCTCTCTCGGGCCTCTTCTATTTGTGTCCTCTCCCCTCAATGAATTAATCAACTCTCATTGCCTTACCTATTCATTTCCTCTTTGTGAAATAGCCTAGATCTACTTTATGTTCATCTGTGGCTTTGTTTTCCTAAATCCTGGTAGAGCATTTGCAATATTCATCTCCTAGTTATCTTTACCAGTATAGACCACAGCCATTTCAAACTCCATATTTCTCAAATCAAAATCAACTTTGACCTTTCTCACTTTCCACCACCTGATCCTTCACTCTGTTCACTTTCCTAATAAATGCGACCACTCAGCCGAGTAAACTACAATATGTAATATTCAAAGCCTGTTTCTTAACTCATGTACCCAGTCCTATTGGTTCTAACTCTAAACATGTGTCAGGTATTGCCCCCAATTTCCAGCCTTACTGACTCAATCCTAATTGTGACCTACCCCTCTTTTCTGGAGTATTGCATGAACTGGGGTCTAACTCATATCCACGCTATCTGTTTTCACTGACTTCAGTGTTCCACACAACTAATAAAGAGAAGTTTTCAGTCTAATCTGATCTCATTTGTTCCTGTTTATAAACACTTGTAAACTATTGTCTAAACGTCTAAACTTAGCATTTAAAACTTTTTATAGTTTTATGTTGCTCTGATCTTATCAACCATCATCCTTCCTGCAGCAGCTGAGATGGCATTGGTCAAGAAACAGCACGTTGTATAACAGACTAGGACTTCTGGGTACACATGGGAAAGTTTGGAGAAGCCTGTGCTGTCTGGTGGTGTAACGACGGTAGTGAGAATGCTTTTATTTCAACATCAAATTCTTCAAAACTTAACAAACTTGCTGGGCTTTCATCTACTGCTATTGTTTTGGTTTGGTTTGGTTTGGTTTGGTTTGGTTTGGTTTGGGGCTTTTTTGGGGGCGGGGGAGTGTTGGCTTTGGTGTTTTCTGTTTCTGTGTCATCTGCTCTCTCTTTGAAAATAGTTTTATATCTCCGAGAGGGTATATAGCACTAAGATTTATCCCCATCCTACTCTCTTCTAATGTAATTCAGTAAAACCTGCAGATATTCTATATAAATTCATAAAGGTAACCCCTGAATGGAATGCTATGTCATCAGTGGTGGGACTGATACCGTAGCAAAACAAACTCACTTATATCTTTTGAAGACCAATAAAGTGTCACAGTAGTAACTATTTACATCACAAAAGAGTTACTTCTAAGGCTAAAATAGAATAAATGTGTCAAATTACCCTGAAATAGCTATGTCATTATTATGTAATTGATTTATTCATAACCACAATCAAATATCACAGGCTTCTTTTGTGTTTTCCTACCAGTATACCTCTATTTAAAGTGTATTGCCCTCAAATGTAAATTTGAACTGACCATACTTTAAGATTTACAATTTAATAGCTAACACTTCAAAAAAACTTTAGTGGCCTATTTACCAAAGTAAGTAGTTACAAATTATCTTAGTAAAATAATACGTAGTAGGGTTCATATTTCTTGTAGATTTTAACAAAATTTTAATTATGTCTACATTCAAGTATGTTTTGGTCTATATGGGCATGACTTCCAAAGGAAAACTCATTTATTAGGCTGATAAACCTAATGATTGTTTAATTGCAAAGTTATCTATTCTGTTTTATAAAAAGATTTACATAAAATATAAAATAAAAAATATAAGAGAAAAAAAAGCGCTGCTATAATTTCTCACCTAGAGGATCTGTAGAAATTCTTTTGGTACTCTGTGGACGGTTGATTAATTTTTCATGCTATTGAGAGAAAGGGACACAAAATAAGTAGAAGAAATCATTAATTTGTGAACAAGCTACAAACAAAAACTCATCCAGACCTCATCCCTGCTTGAAATAATTCCTAAATTGCTTTCCTTGCAAAATTGGATTGCATATTTGTGCGTGCATGCTCAGCAATTGCTTTCCTAAGACAAGGCAAAATATATTAACCCAAATCTTCTAGAAAATTTAAATTTAAGAATACACATTTAAATATTATGATAGCAGTCACATTATCTGTTGGTAAACATTTTTTCCAGCTAAAATGTAAACCTATTATAACCAGCAAACCTCGAACAAGCTGCTTCCTTGCTACAGACGCCGTATTTGGGAAAGCCCTCACAGAGCAGGGCCCTGCTTCAACATTAAGCGCAGGCCTAGAACCTCATGGGCACCAAAACAACAGTCTTTGTGAATAAGTGAATGAATCGATGTGCATACATGATGCTGAGAATAATCAAGTCTTTGAGCAGATATTATTCTAAAACCAGTATTTAATCAAGAAGGAATCAAATATATCGTCATAACTTTTTTGCACTGCAGAATGATTTGTTATCGGTTAATATGGGATCATTGGAAACAACACAGGAGATAAAGTAAAAACATCTGGGTTTGGAAACCTGTTCAGTGCTCTGGAAAATTTATTTATCTCCTCCATCTCAGCTCTGATATTTGATTTATTAAACATATACACACATCTTATAAAACCTGATACACAAATGTTCATAACAGCCTTACTGTAATACCCCCAAACTGAAAATAATTAAAATTTTTGCAGTTGGTGAACAAAATATGATACATCCACACCATGAGAAATTATTCAGTAATAAAAAGGATAAATCATTAATACATGCAACAACTTGCATGGACCTCAGGGGATTATGCTGAGTGAAAAGTTCCAGTTTCAAAAGGTCATATATTCTAGGATTCCATTTATATCACATTCTTGAAATTACAGAATTATAAAGATGTAGAACAGATTAGTGATTGCGCCTATAGAAAGGTAGCACAAGGGAGATTTTTTGTGATGATAGGATAACTCTGTATCTTGAGTGCAGTGGTTACACAAATCTACACATGTGATAAAATGGCATAGAACTCTACACACACATTGTATCAATGTCAACTTTCTGGTTTTAATATTATATAACAGTTATAAAAGATGTAACCACTGAGGCAAACTGGATGAAGATGACATCAGACCTCTCTGTAATATTTTTTGCAACTTCCTGTGAATCTATAATTATTTCAAAGTAATTTTAAAAACTACTTCATGGTGATGATATGAGAAGAATGTGAGGTTTCTGTGCTAATATATAGCATGTTACCCAGTTCATAATGAGCACTCAAAACAAGTTGATTAAATTTGAATATCATATTTGTAGGAATTGTTATCATTGATATCAAATAAACATGTATATAGAACTTCCATTAAGAAGTTTTAACAGGAGGCGATGAACAACATAAAAATAATATAAGTTCTAATATAATAATACTGTAGCACTATAAAATAAGTGCATAGAATTTTCAATACATCATCTATGTGCTTATTCCTCTAAAAAATTTGAGAGAAATACCAATTTAAATAGTGCAGCAGATTCTATCATTCCCATCGAAGGGCATATGTACTGGACTGAGCCTGGGACAAGAGAATACATTGCATTTTTTCTTTTCTTTGTATAAATACCTCCTATCCCCCAGTTATTCTTTCTCTAGAGATGAGTCATAGCATCTCGACGCATTGAGGGTGATTCTAGTGTTTAAATATACGTATTTTTCACATGCATAAAAGTTCAAGTCAGGTCCTTCATGTGACAACACAGCCATAGGAGCAGTGGATTGTGGCGGCAGCAGCACAGGAAATTCCTGGCCCTTCTAGACTTCCAGGCACTGTGTTGTTCTCCTACAGGGCCTCCTTATTGGAGATTTTCAATGATCTCTTCCTTCCCCCGCTTTTTTTTTTCTTTTATTGCATGATTTTTGTCTGTGCACAATTTTTGCGTTTCACAGTACCTTTTAAATCTCACTGATGATTAGGGTCAGTTCTAAGCCAACCAAGGAAGCCTTTGCTTGC
>NW_011888786.1:16341788-16351127 GCF_000151845.1 Pteropus vampyrus | reverse complement strand
ACACACATCTTATAAAACCTGATACACAAATGTTCATAACAGCCTTACTGTAATACCCCCAAACTGAAAATAATTAAAATTTTTGCAGTTGGTGAACAAAATATGATACATCCACACCATGAGAAATTATTCAGTAATAAAAAGGATAAATCATTAATACATGCAACAACTTGCATGGACCTCAGGGGATTATGCTGAGTGAAAAGTTCCAGTTTCAAAAGGTCATATATTCTAGGATTCCATTTATATCACATTCTTGAAATTACAGAATTATAAAGATGTAGAACAGATTAGTGATTGCGCCTATAGAAAGGTAGCACAAGGGAGATTTTTTGTGATGATAGGATAACTCTGTATCTTGAGTGCAGTGGTTACACAAATCTACACATGTGATAAAATGGCATAGAACTCTACACACACATTGTATCAATGTCAACTTTCTGGTTTTAATATTATATAACAGTTATAAAAGATGTAACCACTGAGGCAAACTGGATGAAGATGACATCAGACCTCTCTGTAATATTTTTTGCAACTTCCTGTGAATCTATAATTATTTCAAAGTAATTTTAAAAACTACTTCATGGTGATGATATGAGAAGAATGTGAGGTTTCTGTGCTAATATATAGCATGTTACCCAGTTCATAATGAGCACTCAAAACAAGTTGATTAAATTTGAATATCATATTTGTAGGAATTGTTATCATTGATATCAAATAAACATGTATATAGAACTTCCATTAAGAAGTTTTAACAGGAGGCGATGAACAACATAAAAATAATATAAGTTCTAATATAATAATACTGTAGCACTATAAAATAAGTGCATAGAATTTTCAATACATCATCTATGTGCTTATTCCTCTAAAAAATTTGAGAGAAATACCAATTTAAATAGTGCAGCAGATTCTATCATTCCCATCGAAGGGCATATGTACTGGACTGAGCCTGGGACAAGAGAATACATTGCATTTTTTCTTTTCTTTGTATAAATACCTCCTATCCCCCAGTTATTCTTTCTCCAGAGATGAGTCATAGCATCTCGACGCATTGAGGGTGATTCTAGTGTTTAAATATACGTATTTTTCACATGCATAAAAGTTCAAGTCAGGTCCTTCATGTGACAACACAGCCATAGGAGCAGTGGATTGTGGCGGCAGCAGCACAGGAAATTCCTGGCCCTTCTAGACTTCCAGGCACTGTGTTGTTCTCCTACAGGGCCTCCTTATTGGAGATTTTCAATGATCTCTTCCTTCCCCCGCTTTTTTTTTTCTGTTATTGCATGATTTTTGTCTGTGCACAATTTTTGCGTTTCACAGTACCTTTTAAATCTCACTGATGATTAGGGTCAGTTCTAAGCCAACCAAGGAAGCCTTTGCTTGCTTTATGTAGTGTCACCTCCCACAGAGTCCCTGTGTCTACATGTGGTTTCCTGGATGCCTTCCTTGTTGGCACTGGCTCTAATTATTCTCTACTTTCCTCTCTTTCCTTCTATTAAATGGTGCTATTCTGTTGTAACATCTCAGGTTCTACTATTTGCTAAAGAAACGTTTGTTATATCTCTCAGGTAACCTGACTTAAATCTTTCCACAATTTTACACACATTTTGAAGTGCTAAGTGGAAATAATGACATAAAGTTATGATATCTTTTAATCCTATAGTATATTTTAATCCTATAACATATTTTAAATTATAACTTGGGTGCTCACTTATTTCAAAGGCACCCACAATAAAACTATTGCTATTTGTCAGATATAGAAATAATAAGTGATGGGATTTTCCTCTTTAATTCCTACTTACCTTCCATTTCTTTGATGTCTCCTGCAGAACCAGTTGTAATAACATGCTGAGGACTTTCTGATGCTTGAAGCACCATCTAATATGGATGCCTGATGGCATTACAGCTAAACGTCAGTGTAATACAACCAACAGTAAAAAAAAAAATGTCATGCTGATGTTATTATTTTTTATCATTTACCCTAAGGCACTTATGCATGAAGAGAATTTCACAAGTAATTATAATATTGTACGGCAAGAACTCCATGCAGCCTTAACCCTCACATTCTTCCCACTTCCACGCACTTATTGTAGATTTTTCTGGTAAATGAGTCATTTATTTTGCAGTTAGAAGATATAGAAGTGAAAGTGGTATGAATAATAATACATCAAGGAAGTACATGTACTCATTATATTTCTGTGTACCTTTAGCATGGGTTTTACCATAAGCCTTTTAGATACCATGACTAAATACCGGTTTTCACTGTTTACTCTGTATTTATTTTACATAGAAGCCTCTTCAACTAAGTAATAGTTGCCATTTGCTTAAGCTTAGGTCATTTATTGCATCATAATAGTAAACTATATATTCTCAATCTTTATAATGTACAACTCCTAGAGAAGTATTAATGGTTTTACATTGTAAATAAGATAGGATATCGATCAAAGAAGCAATCTGGTACAAAAAATTAACGTTAGCATAAAAACTGTGTGCTGCAATTATGGGTCCAACTAACATAACCACAGACCAAATAAAAGCTTGTATCAGTACTGAATGAGGAAAAACTGGCCTACACTTCGGGTTTCCATCAATGCATGTAAGAAGCTGGATGTTGCCTCTCTGTCCTAACGAGTGAAAAGTTGAACTGAAAAATCAGCAACTCTCCTTAGATCTGTAAGAGAAGCAAGGTCACAGGGCAAACTTCCACTCGAAATTGAAAGGTAAATACAGAATGACAACTTTCTGAGAGTAAACCTAGAAGCACAAACCACTGGGGAACTAGGGCCAGGGAAAGGAAACCTGAGCTATTCTTGACAAATTACTGGAGGGTTAATGCGGACAAGTCTGAGGGTTAAAAAACTCCAGGAGGACCCAGTCAAGAGTGCTCCTACTCTTTTGTGAATTTTACCTCCAGGAGCTCAACTAAGTTTCATAATGAATATCAGAAAAATAACATTGTACTTCCAGCAAGCAGAGGTGAAAAGGAACCATTTTGGAATACACCAGAGCATTCTGTTCTTCTTAATGAGTTGTGCTCTCAGAAGAAACTATCTAACCAAAGCCTAACCTCATAGGGTTTTATTAGCACCTAACTGACCTTGAGGAAGGGACATACCCAACTCCAGTCCCCTTTAACCACCCTGTCCCCCTGAGTGGGGACTTAGGGAGAGGACTGAGAATCACATGTGAAATTCACATTCCAGAGGTATAGGCTCACTAAAGACTGAGACCTAATCCCAGTGCTATAGAACCCTTTCCCTCTGCCACACCTCTCCACCACACCACTAAAAGCTTATTTACGGAAGTTTCTTTTACCTGTACATCATGTTTGGCCATTAAGAACAAAATTACAAGATATACTAAAAGGGCAAAAAATAAAACAAAACAAAAAACAACAACAACAAACCATGTTTAAAGAGACAGAGCAAGCATCAGAACCAGACTCAGACATGGCAGGGATGTTAGAATTATCAGACTAGGAATTTTTTAAAACTATGATGAATATGCTAAGGGTACTAAATAGAAAAAGTAAACAGCATGCAAGAACAGGTAGACAATGTAAGCAGAAAGATGGAAATTCTAAGACGTACAAAGAAATGCTAGATATCAAAAACATTGTAACAGATATGAAGAATGCCTTTGGTGGGATTATTAATAGATAGACACGCCTGAGGAAAGAATTTCTGAGCTTGAGGATATCTCAGTGGAAACCCCAAATCTGAAAAGCAAAGAGTTTTTTTTTTTTTTAAAGAGAGAAAAACAGAATATCCAAGAATTGTGGAACAACTACATATATATAATAGAAATTCTGGGAGATGAAAGAGAGAAACAAGAAAAATATTTGAAATACTAATGAGTGAGAATTTCCCCAAATTAATGTCACACACCAAATTGCAGACACAGGAAGGTGAGAAAATACCAAGCAGGATAAATGTCAAAGATTGAGCTAGACGTGTAACTATATTATTTCATTTCAAACCCCTAAAGTAGTTTGAAGTATAGTATTCTCGATTTCATAGATGTACCTTCTCCAATTTTGAAATTCAGGTCTGTCTAAAGCCCTAACTTAAACCACAAATAAAATTGCCTCCAGAAAATATCAGCTACTATTTTTTGTTGTTGTTATTTACCGTGTACTAGTAATCACTCTAACAACTGAAAGTATATTACATAACCTTGGTATAGTCTATAACTTTACGAGGTAGTTGTTATACCTACTTTACAAACAAAAAAACTGAGATTTAAAGAGATAAGATAACTTGACCCAAAACATGCAGTAATGACAGATATAATATTTAAACTAACATTTGTAAGACTTTACATCCTTTATAATTTCTGAGTGTGTAGAGTGTAGGTCGTAAGGCAGGACTTTCAGAAATTCCAGCACCTCTTGCCCAATGCTCACCATTCACATGTGTCAACTTTATTTCTTCAAACTTGATGCCAGTATTGTAAGGAGGAGAAGAGCTCATCTTCTAACCATTCTATTTATTAACCTTGTGATCATAAAGTATTCCCTTTATGCCTCACTTTTCTCATTTATAAACCAAGCATGATAATTGTACCTGCTGCACAGTGCCATTGAAGGAAGCAGTGTAACATAGAGCAGGGCATCATAAGTCACCCCTCTGTCACGGATTCAACTGAGGATCAAAAATACTTGGGAAAAGTTTCATTGTTGCTGACATGTGTTACGTAGTTAGGCCTATGATGGCTGTGTCTGTACTGAACATGCACAGACTTTTTTTCTTGTCGTTATTCCCTAAACAATGCAGCATAACCACTATTTACATTTCATTTATATTATATTAGGTACAATACATAATCTAGAGATGATTTAAAGTATAGGCGAGGGAGGATGTATATAGGTTATATGCAAATACTACGCCATTTTATGTAAGGGACTTGAGCATCCTTCAATTTGGTATTTGTGGGTGTTCTGAAACCAATCCCCCAGGATATTAAGGGATGAATATAAGTGCTCAAAATAATAGCTGTTATTAGTTAATGTTTTTCTTTAAAATTACTTGTTTTACCTACACAACTACATTTTTAGAAGAAACTCATACGTATTTCAACTCTAAGTGGAAATACAATTTAACTTGCGTAAACAAGTGAAACTTTAAAAATAAATACAATTAAAATGATATTATTAAAATCTGTTGCCAGCCAAGATCTCTGAGCTTGAGAGTTGCTCTCTGCTTGTTAACAGGGGAGCTTTGCAAGTGTTAGATGTGAAAACATGCTAATACCAACCTGAGATCTACTTAGAAGATCAAAGAAAGGATTAAAAAAAGAATAACTTCCTCACCATGTGAATCCATTTTATTTAAAGCTAGTCTATAATTATTGTGTTTAAAAAGAGAGAGAGAGCACTTACAATTCTAAAACTTTGGGAAAAATATTATTGAACAACCCCTTTTATTTACTGGGAATCATATTTTTTACTGTATTTTAGTTCTTTTTTTATTACTTGCTTGTGGTTATAGCTTATTTTTGTTATTTTAAACTATAGAGAAAATTATCAGAGCATGTGAGTTGGTAAGTCATCAACAAAAAGTAAGGAATATGAACTCATAACATAAGCCAGAGAAAGCTGAACCTTCATTCCATTAAAGGGAGGGCAGTCATTTCTGCTTTGAAAATGAGAACCTATGAGCTAATGTCACTGTGTGGATAGAACAGGGGAACTTACTGGGCTGTTCAGAAGTGTCAATGCTTTTAAAACCAAGAAGTGGCAATGCTTTTAAAGCCTGCTTCTGCCTCAGGAGGTGAAAAATACCAGGTAACTAAGGAGACCACCACCCAAGGCTATGGCAACTTTATTCCAAAGCTTAGTTTCAGCAAAAGGTATAACCACTCTAGGTCTCTGAAAGATCTAGATTTGTCAAATACCCTGAAAGGACAAAGGATACGAGAAGAAATATGACAGAGAGTTAAATGTGGTAGACATAAAGTAAGCAAGGATCTGACTTGCACAAGGAATAGGAGGAGGTGGAACAGCATAAACGAGTAATGACCTTGAAGTCTGGGTCCTAGTCTAGCCTTTGCCCTGTGAAGTCATGCAAGTTGAGACAGGACATCTAAACCGTCTAACTTGTGAAACAGAGATGATGGCTCCTACCTCTGAAATATGCTATGAGGGTAGATCGAGATAATGTCTGTAAAGGATGTAAACTGAGAATTCAATAAATGGTAGCAGACACACAAAACAAATGTAATGTGTGGATATTTTTAGGACCCTATTTTTGAACAAATTAACCACAAAAAGAAAAAGAAAAAAAAAAAGTAAGTAGGTGAATGTAGAACATGCCTGGGTAGTAGATGCTATTAAGTTATAATAGCTAATTTTATTAGGTGTAGAAATGGTATTGTGTCTTTTTCTTTAAGTTCTTACCTCTTATAGAAACATAGAGAATTATTTACAAGTAAAGTGATATAATAGCTGTGATTTGCTTTAAAATACTCAAAAGACAACAACAAAACCCAGGGGGATTAGATGAAACAAGAATGGCAGAAAATAAAAGGCGGTTGGTCCATGGAGGTTCATTGTATAGTTTCTCTATTTTTGTGTGTGTGCCTTTGAAAATTTACACACACACACATAACTTTTAAAATATAAAAGATACCAGCATCAGTCAACAAATACCCTACTGTTTTCATCATGGATATTATTATAATTGTTCACTCAGTAGGATTTGAAGGCTTGGACAGAAATGCTTGGCCAGACACAATAAAAGAAAGGTCTTCCACATCAGAAGAGCAGCATAAACCCACAGAGAAGTAAGATTACTGGGGAATAAAATAAGAATCAAGTTCAGAGGAAGAAGAGCTGACCCAAAGTGGTCTAACTTGGAGATAAATCTAGAAATTAAGCATTTTTATAAGTGAAATCAGACTGCTACCAATTCCTAAAGTAATACAGATCTATGTCTTTATTCAGCTCAGATCTTTCTTGGTTTTAAACCCATGCAGCCAAACCTACCGTTTGGTTCTTTACTGTTTTTTTCAATTGCTTCTTTGATTATCGTTTTTGAGGTTTCACTCTGTTTATGGGTTTTTCAAGAGGAAGGGATTAAATATCTCTCGGCCTTTGAAGAAGTCAGTCACAAAAGGAGAAAGCTTTAGGTCCTTGGTAACCAGTTATAACAATTCAAGAAACCCCAACTGATCTAAGGAACTGGGCCAGATAGAAGGATGGGGCTCTCAGAGATGGCTGCAGATATTAAGTGAGCAAGGATCTGGATAATTTAGAAAATCTGTATGGAATATACATGGAGTCAGTAAAGAAAAGTTAGTTGTCGAAAGCAGTCTGTAATAGATAAATCTCATTTCTGAATTAATGTCTCCGGTTTCATTTATATACCAAATGTCAAAGCAGTTGATATACCATATGGGGTTGTGATGAGGATTAAATGACAATGTATATAGAGTACTTCAAACATGCCTGGAATTTAACAAGCCCTCCATAAGTGCTATTGCTAATATGCTCAAGAATCGCTCATTATTCCAAGCAATTCTGTAAAGGCAGATGCCTTTGATCCATAAATGCAGCTATGTGGGAGATACTATTGATTTTTAAAGCAGCTCTACAATCGAAGATACACAACACTGTTAGCTTGCATAAACGTCCACCTCCTCTCTTTATTGTTCTACTTTTAAATTATAATCCCAACATTTTTATTAATCCTGAAGACCTGTCAAGGTGCCTATTCAAATTAGAACATAATTCTTTCTAGAATATTCTATTTAAAAAATTTCTGAGTTTGTTTTTGTTTTGTTTTGTTTTGTTTTGTTTGGCTTATAGACAGGAACAGCCTTTTGAACAAAAACAGTGTGATATGAATGTTGCCAGGAAAGGCCTGGATAGCCACATCTTCCTCCCAAGGTCTTGCCGCAATGTGTGAAATCCCCACATTAGTCATTCCTTTGAAGGCATGAAAAGCTTCTGCTAAGTGTAGCTGTTAGCTGGGGAAGGATAAAGGTAAAGGTTTTGTCAGCTAATGACCCCACCTTCAACTGCTTTATCAGTTTGTCCAGCATGCATTCATTTGTTAATTAAATCAGCACAACATTATCGAATGCATACTAGGAGATGAGAGGATAAAAATGAGCTATGCTCCCAGCCCTGAGGAACTCAGTCACAAAAAAAGAAACAGTAAGTATTATAGTTAAGAGTTCCCGTCTTGGAATCAGAGGAACTTGAGTTCAATCAGTAGCTTTACCTTTCTTTAGCTGTTTCCCCTTGAACAAACCTCTCTGTGCCTCAATTTCTTCAATTACCTACCTTTTCAGTAAATGAGTTGATATATGTAAATGCTTTATCAAGTTACTAGCAGGGAATAACTTAATAAATATTAGTTATTATTATCATTACCATTTTTATATATATTCAAAGTGCTTTGATTGTAGTTACAGTGTCGTACCTAATTCTGCCTGGGAAATTTAAAGGCTTCTTCTGAAAAGGTGATAATGGAGCTAAGTGTGGAGTCAATGCTGTCACAAAGGCACCTGTGGAAAGTCTCTGAGGCAGTTAAGACCGTAACATGTAAAGGAAGTGAGACCTTGAGTAGAACTGGAACAAAAGCTGCTAGTTAGGTAAACGTAATATGAAGGGGTTGTGGGGGTAATATGAAGGGGTTGTGAAGGGCCTTAGAGTAAATGGCTTGGACTTTAATCAATAGATACAAAGTGCCAGTTGAGAAGTTTCAGGAGAAGATTGATAAAATCGTATTCGTTTTTCAGAAAAAACACCCAGTCAGTTGTATAGCCTAGAGCAGAAAATGGGGGGCCGGTGATAGGTCTTCAACAAAGAAGTTGCAATCATCTATTGGACAGGGCAATGTTAAGGGGAATAGAGATGAAATGCAAGTTTAAGCACAATTCCAAAGTAAATTCAGCAAAACACTGTGTTGTGTCATAGGACCATAGCTCAGACCTGTGTCCAGAGAGCCACCCTGGGAAGCTCCCTCTTCAAAACGTTCTCTGTCTCTCAGTGTCCTGCCAACCCCCCACACCTTATCGCCAAGTTCAGTTGGTCCCAAATCTCAAATCTCTCCAATACTGTTGTTCTCTATTTGCCATCCTTACTGCCATGATCTTACATCAGGCCATCACCATTCCTTCCATGGACTACTTCATTAGCCCTTTATGTTAAGCTTATCTCCTTGTAATTTATCCTTATAGACTGTCACAATAATACTGCTAACAAAATGTGATCATGTCACCCTCCTGGTCAAATTTTTCCAATGGCTTGCCATTACTAATAGGATAAAAGATAAACTTAATTATAAACTGACTAGATACTTTAGTTATAGCCATACTCATTCCAAGAATACC
>NW_011888786.1:16275420-16340818 GCF_000151845.1 Pteropus vampyrus | reverse complement strand
AGAGACCAGGGAAGAGGTGGAGGAGAGAAGAAGAGGAAAAGGGGAGAAGGAAAAGAAAATGGAGGGAGAAGGTAAAGATGAAAGAGAGGTAAAAAGAAAATGGTAAGATTCACTTCTGATTAAATTGGAGGGTGAAACACTTTCTAAAAAAGAATAAGTGTCCTATTTCTGACTAAATCAGTTTTGCTCATTTTCGCCCTTTCAGATGTCACATAATTATAAAGTTGATTTTTCAGTGACATGGTCAAAACCATGTCTTCGAAGGTCATTCTAATAACTTAGAGGAAGTTTAGACTTTCTTGGCATGGAAGGCGCCAAGGAAGAGCCAAGGAGGGCCAGAATTGGAACATTGGAAAGAGTGAGTTTTTTTTTGTTTTGTTTTATTTTGTTTTAATTTTCACAGGTTAAAAAAAAAAAAAAAATGGCATGCTCTCTCTACTTACCAAGATTATCATGACTTTCTTCTATAATTGGTAAGGGATGGAGCCTAAAGCTACATACAAGTTATTGGAATTAACTCTAGTATAAAAGCACAACACTAAGTTATAGGAAATTTTTAAATCACCATTAAGTTCACTATTCCCCCTCTACATACACACAAGCACACAAGGTCTCTTATAGGGTTTGTTTGTTTGTTTGTTTTTTAAGTATATGCTTTTTCTAATCTCCTTTCTTAATAGCCAGCAAAAGGGTAATAATTCTCATTTCACTTTTGAACCTTAAGATAATTTTGTAAAGTATTACAACTAAAAACACTAAGTGGAATCGAAGTGCCCATGAATGTAAAAAAGTCAATAACTTGGAATTTGAGTTGAGATTGTTCTTTAGTATTTCATATGATTAAGGGAAAAAAAATACATAGAAGAAAAAGTCATCGCTGGCAGGGCAGGGAAATGACGATGAAAGTCCTCAAGTGGTGAGAAAGTGGTGATTCTGACGAACTGAATGTCGCACTAGCCTCTGCATGCTTCCTCGCTTGGATACAGAAAGTTATTTAATGTGGTGAGAAAGTCAGTGTTGAAGCAGTATCACTATTCACTAGAAATCACATGTCATGAGTTCAGTTTAAAAAAAATAGAGGAAGTTCAGGCCAAGCAAAACTTGGGTCAACAGATGGCTTACGTAAATATATAGGTTAGCTAAGACTGGAAAACTGCAGCCTCAAATAGACTCCTGCAGAAACAGCCACCAGACCCGGAGCCCCTCTCTCCTTCAAAGCAAAGCCTCAGAGACGACAGGAAGATTAAAAGTCACAACTCAAGTGCAAATGACCAAATGCGACATTATTTCAGAAGCGTGCACACACACACACACCACTTCCTTCCACCTAAAAAAAAAATAGTTGAGAATTTTGAAGCTGATCTTATTTCTGCCAAAGCACAAAAAGACATAGTGTGAACTGACTTTACCTAAATATGTTGTAAAAGGAGGAAGTTTGAAGTACAACTTAGGAAAGATTTAGAAACAAATCATCTTTCTTTTCAGCCATACATTATCACATATATTGTTATGTGACCATTTGCAGAAGATCCTATTAAAATGTGAACTATCAACAGGAACCTCTTTATCTTTAAAATCTCATCACCTTTCTCTGTCCCTCACATGTGCCTTTGCCATGGTTGTCTTCTCTGAGTCCTTGATTAGAAGCTCACACCCAGCACAGTCTTAGTGTTTGCTATTTTCCTCACTTTAATATTCTCCTGGCCACACAGGTAGATAGCTAGGCAGATAGCTTCATTGTCGTGCTTTCTCCTCAGCCCAGAAGACACCTCCACAGTGAAGCCTTGACTGGCCGTCGCATTTGCAAATATACACTGCCAATTCTGTCAATCCTCTGATGCTCATTTATTTTCTTTCTTTCCTTCTCACTTTCCTCTTCATACTTTTTGTATTTAAAATGCAAGCTCTCTTTGTGAATTTATTTATTCAATAAGCATTTATGAGTACCTAACACATGCCAGACACTAGGTCCCTGTGATTCAACATCAAACAAAACAGATAAAGATCTCTGCCCTCAAGGAGCTTATGTCCTAGCTGTGGAGTGGAAGATTTTCTAATAAATACAGTATATAAGAAAATACATGTTAGAAGGTAACAATGCTTTAGAGAATCGGGAGTGACAGGTTGTGGGGGTTGCAGTAGATAGCAATAAGAAATAGAACCAGGGATGGCCTCAGAGAGAAAGTGAAATCTGAACCAGTAGTTGACGGAGGTGATGGTGTTAACCAGGCAGGTATCTGAAGGACAGAACAATCCAGGTGGGGGAACTACTAACACAAAGACCTGAAGTAGATGCGTGTGTGACAAATTCCAAGAACAGTAGGAGAGTCAGTCGTTGTGGCTAGAGTTAAATAAGTGAACATGAGAGTATAGGAGAAAAGGTCCTAGAGTCAGTGGGGGCCAAGTTCATACAGATTCTTGTACTCTGAGTGAAACCAGGAGCCATTGCAGGGTTTGGAGGAGAAGTTAAGACAGGTGACACATTGTCTTGAGATTCATATATGAAAGGCAGCTGACATTTAAAACGTACTATTTTTAACATGCCATTATAGTTTCAAGATTATCAGTGTCAAGGTTGGATAATTTTAAGGTTTGAAGAAATTGCCTTGTTCATGTAATCATTCACAGATAATTATCAAGCACACCCTATATGTGGCACTGACAATACAAATTGAGCAGGACAATGAATGTGCCTGTAAAGTCAATTGCACACAACCCAGCTAGGGTAACTTTACTCTCAAGGAGAGAAAATTTACTCTTGGGCAAGACAAAAAAAAAAAAAGCTTATACTTTTAATGTGTATATATATATATATATATATATATATATATATATATATATATATTTAAACATATATATATTTATTTATTTATTTTAGATATATTTTAATGTGTACATTAATATATTTAATGTGTCCACTAAATGCAATTTTTAATGTGTATATACATGCACAGTACATAGACATACAAATATCTGCGATATTAAATTTTAATGAGAAAGTACAGTTAGGAAAAAAGATGTCTAAAAAGATTGCTTAGGAGGACAAAAACAGATGGAGAAACATTTGTTTATTGGGAATCAAGTGATTATAATAAAATAAGCTAATTGCAGTGATAGGGAAAGTACGGGACGTTATAGAAACACACACCAGGAACATCTAACTCGGTATGGAGGAGGAGATTGGGGAAGGCTTCCTGGAAGACGTTACACCTCAGCAGAGCCATGAGGGATGGCCACGGGGAATTACTCTGGCAAGTAGGTGGGCCATGGTGTGCTAGAATCAAGGCAGAGGAAGAGCTTATGCAAAAGACCTGGACAATTATTTACACAGACTTGTATTGAAACAAATCTATATAAACTCCTAAAATTTCTAGCTCGGCTAATTTAGCTAATTAATACATTCAGTCAAATAGGCCACAAAGAAAACACTACAAACTGAAAACTGAATCTTTGTCACATTTTGTATCTCAAGTCTGTCCTCTCTTACATAATGGCCTTTCTTTCCATTCTCTGTCGTCATCACAGTGAGGCCCTCACTACCTTCTGTCAGATAATCCCAGTAGTCCCCCTAACTTGTCTCCCTCTAGTCACCCCATAGCAGCAGGAAAACATAGTGATTTTAGGAAGTAATGTGCTAAATTGAGCTACTAGGAGAGCAGCCCTGATACTTTCAAATCTTCATGTTGATCCAAATCAATTCTGTAGAGTCAGGCTTTAAACCACTGATCAAAGAGAGTTCAAGTATTCCTTTAAGTCAGTAGTTATTAAAATTTTAGAATCTATTGAATGCGATATACTTCTCCTCATTCATCCAGTCAAAAATATTTAGAGCACCTACAATGTGCCAGGCACTGTTCTAATCACTGATGATAGGGATAGAACAGGGTGCACAATGTCCTTCACTGACAAAGCTTGCTTTCTTAAGGAGCAAAGGCAAGTGGAAAATAAATGAACACAAATAAATAAATCTAATAATTTCAATTAATGGTAAGTGTTATGAAGTAAGTTTTAAAAGGGTAATGGGTCAAAGAGTGAAAGTAAGATAAGGAGATGGGGGCATCCGTGGAAGGAGAGGATATCTGGGTTGAGGACTGAATGATAACCAGCTACGTGACTGAGGGAAGACAGCCCCAAAATAGGGCCTAAGATGAAAATGAAAATGAACAGAGGAAAAATTGAGAGTGAGTATACACCTATGTGGCTTTACTGTTCTTAAAATATAATTTTCAGTATCAGTGGCTTAATAGACTCTTTCACCCTATACGTGCCACCCAGATACCCCAGGATTTCCCCAAAACCTTAAGTAAAAAGTTAATGTCTCTAAGGACCCTGCACTTCTGTTCAAATGGCCACTTTCAGTTTGAATGGCCAGAACCCACGTCGTATTATTTGTTAAATAATTTTAATATCCCCTCTATACTAAAGCATAGTATACATAAAATTGTCATACTACTTCGAGGATGAACCTGGATGCTCTAAAATCTATCCTGTATCCCTAAGGTTCCTGGCTTTATCTGTTAAAGAGGCAACAGCATACGGTGGTTGCATATGTGGGAAGCAGATTTTCTGGGTTTGAATCGTAATTCTGACAATCACTTAGCTATGGGACCCTGGGCAAGTTGCCTAAAATTTGCATGCCTGATAGGATTTTTGTGAGGATTTAATGATAAAATAATGCACGTAGAGCTCTTAAAAGACTTGGCACATTAGAAATTATTATAATCGTTGTATGAATTATGAATTCCTGCTAAGCTATGCCTACCATCCCCAGTCAAATTCATTCCGTTTCCTCATCCTAACATATTTTTTTCTTTATTTCCAATGGCCAAATTTCTACCAACTTACAAGGCTCAGATGAAATGTCATAACCACCACGAAACTTCTACTGCTTTCAGCTTCCAGAAAAGCCTGTTCCCTCCTCTGAACAACTGTTAGTACTACTGTTCATACCATTAGTTTAATAGGTGGTTGTCTTACAAGGTGATTTCGTGTACTTGTTTTGCGCACTTTGTTAGATTGTAAATTATTTGGAGCAGTGCTGTCCCATAGAAATAGAGTTAGAGACACATAAGTAATTTTATTTATTTTACTTTTTTAGCCATATAATTTTTTTAAAAAACAGGTGAGATTAATTTTAGTAACATTTTATTTAATCCCATAACAAAAATATTATAATTTACTATGCATTCGATATAAACAAATTATTAATGGAATATTTTAATTTTTTTTGTACTGAGTCTTTGAAATACAGTGTATATTTCACACATACAACACATCTCAATGCGGACTAGCCGTATTTCAGATCCTCCACAGACAAGTGAGGACAGTGGCTACCACTCAGGACAGTGCAGCCTCAGGGCATGCATTTTCCTCTGCAGCTCTGAATTTATCATAATGCCTAGCATAGCACACTCCCTGTCTCGGAAGTGCAATTAATATTTGTCAAATTAATTACTGATTTATTTTAAATCAGTACAAAATCTAACCCCCTGGGAAATATATTCCTGCTATTCACAACACAAAAAGAAAAAGCAAAGAAAAATAATTTTCTTGATATCTTTAGAGAAGAAATTTGTTCTTCATCTGGAGTGATAAAACAAAATTTTCAATCATTTTCTCATTAAGAATATAGTTGAGATGTACTAAGTCATAGATTACCAAAAGAAATAGTATTTACAGCAATGAATTTATTTATTTGTTTGACACGTTTGGAGAAACGATTCAATCCTACTTTCCTGATAAGAATAAGAATTTTAGATAAGAGTAATTAACTGTTAAAACAAATGTGCAGGATTTGGTAATCTTGGTGAAAATATTTTGATGTCATTTTCTGCTCACCACATGATTCTTCTTCTAAAATATACTCAAATGTTTGTATAAGTGATTTCTCTGGTTACTCAGATACAGTTACAGAAAATGAATGACATTATTTCCATATTCATTAACCACATACTGTCAGGATCAGGTCAACTCAAATTATTCCTGTTAGAAAGTTGATATAAAAATAGAAATCTTGATATACAGTCTACTACTCTAAAATTGTAGCTACCCAGTCCTTCCTTATCAACTTTATTCCTACCTTACCTTTTAATCTTAAGTATCCATATTCTTGAAGTTTTGATTGTGGTAGAGAATTATAAAAAAATTAACAAAAAATGGTAATTAGGAAAGTAAAATAACTCACCTTTGGCAATCTCAATGGTAATTTGCAAACTGGAAACTGATAATGGTTTTCATTAAGTATAAGAGATTGATCCAAGTTGCGGACTATCTTTTCCTTAGGTACTTTATAAACTACAATGGTGCCCTTATAATGAGAGCAGCTATAGTTTCCAAATTCATCCACCTCTTTGATTTGGAGTTCCAGCCTGGGTTTTCTTTGTAAGTGAAAAATAAGCTTGTAGTCTTTTCCATAATCCTTCCCATTGCCTAAATAAAAGTAAAATTCATTTGTTATTATTAAGATATATCATTGTCTTAATTTTTAGAATCTAAATAATCATATTATTTTTTAAATACAATTAAAGATTTTTTGGTGTCATTGCCTCTTATCAAAATATATCCTGACAAAGCAGCAATAGACGTAGACTGTGTAGGTTAATAAAAAGGTTTCTCATCTGTAACTGGCCCAGGGGATCTCTGGCTGTTTCTAGATCTAATAATCTTTGATTTTCTTGTGTTATTGCATTTTTCTATCACAAAAGTAATTGTAAACAGTTAGCGCTTTCTGTATTTAAAAATTATTTTCACCTTTCAAGAATAACCTTTTTTCCTTTCCGCAAACTATATCATATTGTACACTATCGTGACCTCATAATAGACATTCTAGAACTGCATTCACCTACATGGTTACCACTAGTAACATATGGCTTTTTAAGTTTAAAATTAATTAAAGAGTGACATCCGTAGTCACCAAAGCAGTACCTGCATGTTGAGGTTACCTTAACCTTTTCTATGAATTGTACCAAATCATCTACTTATGTTCTTTCCTTTGTGCCATTCCTTCAAATGAAGTAATTTGGTACCCAGAAAAACATTATTTAAAATTAAAATTCAATTTCCTAGTCACTCTAACCACATTTCAAAAGTTCAATAGCCACTTTTGTCTAGTAGCTACCTTATTAGGTAGTGCAGATATAAAACATTTCCACCATCACAGAAATAGACAGTGCTATTCTAGAACTGACACATGAAATAGTTACTAGGTTCACATTACTGAAATTTCTATTAAAACCTGGTGAATTCCCCCCCAAAACTGCTCACTGCTCACTGAAAGTAATGGAGCTTTCGTGACCATAACATTTCACCCATGGGGGGTTTTACCATGACAACTGGGATGTTTGAACTTACCATTGCTAGGGTAAAACAAACACTGCCTAAGGCACAGCTGCACCACTTTTAGCAAAATTTTAAAGTAAAGTGCGATGTAGCAGTTATAATACGTTTCTGACTTACAGATCCAAGTCCAGCCTCTATGTTTATTTACACTGTACTATTTATCCAGTTCTTTCACAACTCTAACTAAATTTCTTAGAGCCTTAACTTTCTTATCTTTAAAACATGAGAAATAAAATGTACCTCCTAAGATTGTTCTGAAAATGAAATGAGGTAATATGGGTAAAATAATTGGCACAGGGTCTTGCATAAAATAAGTGCTCAATAAATAATAGCAATGATAGTAAATGATAAGAAGCAGAATTCTTCTAGTGGTTTTTTCTTTTATCTCCCACACTGAAGCACTTGGAGGATAAATACAAACAAAAGTTATTCATTGCATACCAAAATTATGAAATCAACCATGAGTTGTTGACCTTTTGAGAATCTCTCTTCAACGTATTATGTATATAGTTCCCTGAAATAGTAGCTTTTCAAAAAACCTTGTCATCTAAAAAAATACAAAATTAACTTACAATTTGTATGTTACTAGATATTCTTTATAGCAATATATTTTCTTCACATTAATGGGTATTGGAATATTTCTTATTGATGACAGAAAGTACAAATGTAGCAATACCTGTTTCTGCTTAGAAAAGTCAGATGAAGGGGTGAAACGCTAGCAATATGGGGAATTGGAAGAATCCTATGAGAACCACAGGCTCTGAGTATTTCTGTATTCTAATATATCTCCATCACCTCGGCCTCTAAGCCTCCATCAATCCCTTGCTTGTTTTACTGCAATGACTCATTAATTGGTCTTTCTGCTCCTTCCCTTGCCTTACACAATCTATTCTCAACACAATTAGAATTTAGCTCAGATCAAGTGACTCCTCCGTTAACACTTTTCATGGCTCCCCATATCACTTAGAATAACAGGCAAAATCCTTGCAATGGAATTCAAGCCATGATCAGTACTCTCCTCATCTCCAACTTTGCTCTTACTCCCTCTAACTACCCATCACAGCCTCATCGCTGTTCCTCAAACACACCAGGTACACTTCTGCCTTGGTTTATTTATACTTGTAATCCCTCTGCCTAGGACAAACTCACCAGAGATGGGATTATAGCTTGCTCTCTCATCTCTGTTTATATGCCACCATCTCAAAAAGTCTTCCCTAATGGATCTATTTAAAATTGCAACTCTGACACTCCCTGAGACTCTCTATATCCTTTCCCTGCTTTATTCTATAAAGTACTTCTCACCCCATTAAGCTGTATATTTTATTTACTTATTTGCTTCTTCTCTGTTTTTCCCTACTAGAATATAATATACATAAGAGCAGGAAATTTTTGTTGAATAAATAAAAGCATAGTCATCCTAATATCCTACATCTGTGTCTGGAAAAATCACTTGCCTGGGCCGGAGAGCATTTGGGGCAACTTTGAAACACACAGACCTCCTTACAACATTACTAAATGTTATGGGCGATGCTAAGATATCATTATATAAAATTTTGTCTGCCCATTTCCCAACACTTTTTGGTAAGCACCAGGGACTCAGATATCATTCAATAAAAAGCTTAAATGCCAAATTAACCTCTCTGGCCTAGAAAATGAAAGCATATTCTAGCTTGTCCAGTATTCTTCTTATCTAGAGGAATGCCAGAGGTTAATATAAAAACCAAGAGGAGCACCTATATATTTTATTTTCTCTTAGAAGTAGAAATAAAGTCTATGTCCCATGGCCCTCACTCAAAAGAATCATCTCTATTCTACATAATAAATATAGAAATTTCAACATTTCTCAGAGGGCAGTCATCTAAATGTATTAAAGTTTTAAATACTTAATTACACAATACTAATGTGTTAAGTCTTTTTCCAAGCTTTTGCCTTCATTCTTCCAACAAATACTCAATAAATTCCTTCTAGCTGTTAGGCACCATCCTAGGTGCTGTGGATGAAATGATTCTCACCAACTGGACTGACCCTCCTTTGATGGAACAGTAGTCAGAGAAACTGTCATTGATCAATTCAATGAATAAATAGAAAATTGCATCTATAGCAAAGTCCGCAAAAGAGAAGTAAAATAAGGTCTTGATGGAGTAAAGTAAGAACTGACATAATCAGAAAAGATAGAGAAGGTTTCTCCGAACATGATTATCAAAATGCGATATGAAGATATGTAGGAGATAAGTGCAGGTGGGAGTAGGGATGGATGGGGAGGAAAACACGCCAGGCAGACAACCTCTGTCTTCAGGTCTGAGGTTCAAGGAGACACCCACAGGCCCTGATGGAGAATGAGTATCAGTTCTTTACTGAGGATCTTGCTCCTCTTAAAGGGAGAAAAATCCAGTGAGACTCCAAATCTGAGCATAGGTTTCTAGGAAAGGCAAAACAGAAATGATTCTGGCAACCTGCCTGACTCATGTTCTCTGAGTGAAGATGAGTTCTTCCCTGTTCCTTATTTGGAGGAATTGTACATACTCTGACTATCTTCAGGCACTCTTAGCATATTCTCCCCACTCCCCATCACAGACAATAGTATACTCAGTACCACGGCCTGTAAGAAGCACAGTAACTCATTCCTGTTTAGGGCAGTAGGTAAACACAGCTGCTGTCCCAAGTATTACAGGAAAATCATTTGCATTATTAGCTTGGGTGGGACACTTCCAGTTTTTGACTATATCTTCTTAGAGAGACTGTCCCAGGGTGGACACCGTGGTTTCTGCTTGGAAGCCAAGTAGGAAGAGATCTCTTCCACCCTTCCTTCCTCTCCCCCGTCCTCTCCCTTGCCTTTCTCTTTCTCTGACTTCCCTGTCCAGTCCTGTCAGCTGACTCAGACGGCTGAGATTCTGCATGTTAAAGTGAAAGAGACATTTCAAATTGGGACACTTGGGTCTCACTTCAGATATGGCAGAAAATGGGCAGCCTCAGCTTCAAGCCACATCGTTTTTGAAGCAACAAAGAGCTAGTGGGCCTTGGAGTAATTTCCAGAATCAGAGAGATAATAGGTATCATTCAAAGTCGGTGGGGTCTATATTAATTTATAAGTGATCAGAGAATATTACTTGAGGTCAAGTCTGTCACAAGACTCCAGGGCCAGAAATCTCCATAAACCCATCCCTGAATTCTTCTCGATACCTCATCTTAACATGCATACCTGTTAGATTTTATTTCACCTCAAGGAAAAGAGATGGAGTGGGGAAGGGTTAAATTTATAAAAAAGAAATTGCTGTGACGGCAACTCTCTCAAAGATCTTTTTCTCTCTTCTCTTGCACATTTATTTTCTGTGTTCTTTTTCTTTCTTTTTTTTCTCTTTCTTTTCAACTCCTTTTATCTCTTCTTTCTCATGCATTTCCTCACCTCTCATCTTCCTGTCCCCTCTGAGATTCACTCACCCTGTTTATAGTCATTCATTTACTACAGATTTATTGAAAGGCTTAATATCAGACAATATTCTAGCCTCAGGGGTGAACAGCAAGAAAGACACAGTCGCTGCCTTCATGAAAATTACACTCCAGTGAAGAGCATAATATAAGCATATGAGTGAAAAGTAAGTAAACACATAAGTAGGTAAAATAATTTTGAATTGTGGTAAGATTTATAATGGTAACAAAAAAGCACTAGATAAATATGAAGATGAGAAGTAAGCAGGGATATGTCATTTAGATCAGAGGTTCTTAACCACTCTTTTTGCCATGGACTCTTATAGAGTGCTGAAACTTATTCATTCCCTCTCAGAGTAGTCTTTTAAACATGTGAAATAAAATAAATAAAATTATAAATACGTCAATTGTACTGGAATATATATAGTTCTATCCACACATGTCTTGTGAGTCCACTGATTCCAGGTTAGATTCGTTATAGAACATCATAAAGAGTTTGGATATTATTTTCAGTAGAATAAGAGGTAATTATAAGGTTTTAATCAGGAGAGTATTTTTTTTTAAATCTCTGTTATTACTATAGAGAAATAGATTTCATGTGGCCAGTAGTAGAAGCAGAAGCATATTTAGGAGGCAGCTGCTTTGGTGTAGGAAAGAGATGATCCTAGCTTGTACTCAGATAGTAATCACATAGAGGATCATTTCTAAAAAGAGTGTCAATTAGAGTCTGCCCATAAAGGAACATGCATCTCCCCAAACAAGCAAAGAGAGACTGGGAAGAAAGAAGTAAATACATTTTTTTCCTCTTCTTGCTTTTCAAAAGCCCCTCAGTCCTCTGGAGTTTTCCTTAGTAATACAAGTTTAGCAAACCCTTCCCGAAGTTTGTGGCTTCAAGCTATTAATAGCGCACATAATATGCAAAAAAAAAAAAAAAAAATTTCTTTATACATACTTGAAGCAAATATGTTTCCAGTAAACCTTAAAAAAAGTTGTTCTCCTTCTTTTACTTGGAAATGACGAGAGAGCTCTGTAGGGCCATTGAAAGCTTCTGAGCATGAGTTCCTGAGCACCTGGGTTAAATCTTTAGAAGGCACCGCTAAAATGACCACTCTATGTGGATTGTCTTTATGGTGGTGCAGGACAACGCAGGCAGTGGTGCTGAGCACGGCTTCCTCCAAAGATTTCACAAAAGAAATCAAATGGCTGTTGTCCACAATGGAAGACAGATGAAGCACAATAAACCTGCATCAGAAAACAAAAACAAAAACAAAAACAAAAACAAAAACAAAAAAACAGGTGTGACCTAAGGTAAACATACAGTCTCAAAAATATTACTGGTAACTAATAAGACTCAAGAAAGGAACCATTATCAAACCAAACTTCCTTTAACATCAAGCCTTCTGATGACTGACTGGTTGGATTCATGAGTGAGTTTAATGAAACTCTTGGCCGTCAGGAAACCAGCTCAAATCAAACCACATTCTGAGAGACGTGCTGAAACAAAGAAACTGTCTAGTCTCAGCTCGGCTCTAAATATGGCAATGTATTCTAAATTGTATTTTAATTAGCATTACTAAAGAATATTACTTCAAAATATAGAAGAAAAAGATGATCAAAATAATCCATTCACTACTAATAAGATGAAGAATATATATCATAATTAACTGGAGATTGAAATATTCTCCTCTGTCATGTGTGGCAAGGATTGTTATGATGGACCCTGTTATGGCTTGAATTGTGTTCCCTCCACTCAAATCCATATGTTGAAGTCCTGACCCCTAGTACCTCAGAATGTGTCCTTATTTGGAGATATGGTCTTTACAGAGGTGAAGTTAATGTGAGGTCATTAGGATGGGCCCTAATCTGATATGACTGTGTGTGTGTCGTAAAAAGGGGAAATTTAGACACAAAGAAATGAGTATAGAGAAAATGCCCAGTGAACGTAACAACAGCCATCTACAAGCTGAAGAGAGAGCCCTGGAGCAGATTTGTCTTTCAGAATCCTCTGAAGAAATGAACTTTGCTAACAACTAGATTTTGACTCCCAGCCTCCAGAACTAAGACAGTAAATTTCAGTTGTTTATGTCACCTAGTTTGTGGTACTGCATTATGGCAGCCTAGCAAACTAAAACAGATCCTTCCCCTGGGTAAGACCCCCCCATCACCCAACTCTTCTCCAGAGAACTGCCCCACAGGAGGCCCCAGTTCAGAGCAGCCCCACATCCAAGGTGAGGACTGACCGATGCAGATGTAAAGCCAGACCCTTGGTACTTGTACTGCAAAGCTCCCGGGAGCTATCAGGTGGAGGTAAACCTTCAGCTGAAACCACAGATGTCCCCATCTTCTTTCCTTGCCCTACCTGCTTCTTTTATTCCCTTCCGGGATTCATCTGGGAGCCCTATTTCAATAAAGCACTTGCATTTTCATCTTAGGCTCTTTTTCTAGAGAACCTGACCTCAGACAGTTGTAGACGTAAGATGTTCCATTATGAAATAAAGGCTATCTTTGGTCACAGGATTCTCTTTATGATTGTCTACTCCTCATGAACCTTAAAACTGTCAAAAACTCTTCTCATAATGAGCTGTCTAGAAAACATGGAAATGAGAAAGCAAAATGAGGACATTGGAATAACGAATTCAGTTTACATATACATAGTTATGAGATGAGCATAATGTGAACAGTTAATTACTATCTTCATGAAATTTCAGAAATGAAGGTGCTATTTTAAAACTATTTTGTAGTTAGAAGAAAGCTGTAAAAATAAATCTAAGTTATGACTGGTTTCCAAAAGCACTTATTAAGCTATCATGAATGAAATTACAGTTAACATATTCATGTCAGTTCTGGTTTGCATGTTAAGCACACTCTAAGGGACTATTCATATTCCTATTTGAAGAATAAAGATTTAATCATATGATCCCATTTATGCAAACCAATAATAAATCATTAAGACAGACTATCATCAACTTTTATTGTTTGCTACTGCATTACCTTTCTAAATGTTCACACAATTCAAATGATATCAAGCCACTCTGCACAGTTCTCACCACAACATCATCAAGCCCAAACCAGCCGCCGTCTCGGCTTCTGAATCCCAGTAATTTCAAAGATTCACAGGCATTGTTCCCAGGTTTTCTTACGGAAGCAATTTTTGTCCTATGCAATGTAGCAGAAGAGAAATTGGTGAATTTAGTAAAGTATAAATCATATGTAATGCACTTATGTTTTTCATTATGTGAATAATCCAGTAACAATTCATTAAGTATATACTATTTGCCACTAATTATGCTATGTACACCAAGAATACAGAGATAAGGAATATAATACCCTTGCTCAGAAGCTCACAATATTACAATATTATCCAATTACAGGGCAAGATGACCTGTGAGATAATTAAGGGAACGTACAGAGTGGGTTAGCAGCAGAAGGAAGGTGCTCAGGAAAGCTTGCAAAGTGGAAATATTGATATTTGAGATGAGCTTTAGAGAATGAAAAGCATTTTGCTACTGACAAAAAGAGTTAAGAGAGCATCCCAAAACGCTAATAAACTTGTTTACATAAGCTTGGATGTTTTAGGAGAGCTAATAGTAGTGGTATAGCATAATAGGTAAAACCACAGACTGAAACGAGACTGCCTACTCTCAAATCCAGGGTAGCTCTCCCTCTGATTAACTGTGTGACCATGGGTGAATTTTTTTATCTTTCTGTATCTCAGCTTTCCTATCTATGAGACCAATAATGGTATCTGCATCACAGCATTAAAAATATTTGTAAAGCAATTATAATTGTAGTAAGCATAAATGATATTAATATTCTTAGTCTAATTCCTATGGCAGATGTGCCCAATTAGCTTTTTTGTGCAATTCTTCTTATTGTTTAACTTACCCCATCCAAAAGCCCTAAAAGAGTTGTATGTTCCATAGGATATTTTCCCCCCAACCAGAGCTGATTTGACTAACAGTATACCGATTTCCAACACCCAATGAATTTTATTTTTATTTTTTTGGAATTTTACTAAGAGACCCAGTGATTATAATTTGTCATTGTCCTTTGGTTGCAGTGCCCTGGGCTATAAAGGTGAATATGCAGAAAGATTATTAAGAAAGGGGGAAAAATAAAAGATCAGATGCTAAGAAAGAAAACAAAAATGAAGATTAAAAAAAAATCAGTGTTCTCCTAGAGATGGAGCAGGCAAATTGTAGCCTTACATTAACTCCTTTTTCTTTCTTTCTTTCTTTCTTTTTTTTTTTTTTTTTTTTTTTTTTTTTTTTTTTTGAGTTCACTTAAATGGATACCTGTTTGTCACAACTAAAGGAAGAAAAATCTTTGATATGAAAAGACCTGATATAATGATGCTGCACCCATAGGGAACAGAACTGTTCTAGCTAGGTATTAAAAATGAAAATCCAAGTGTAAATCACACATCTTTATTTGTGAATAGAATTAGTTAAAGGTTTAAAACCACTGTATTTTCACAGGTTGAACTGTCCTACGACCTAACTAAACTAGATTTTAAATGTCTACTCTGAAAACTTCAGATGGTGTTGATTCTTCAGGAAATCACCCAGATTCAAATCAGAAGGATGGGGAAAGAAATGACATTTAGTTTTTGGCTTTTTGTTTATAACCACAAATATGATAACTTTTATAACCTTTGAAGTCAATAATTTATTAACACAGGAATATATACTTATACTGCATCAAAAACTTTGGTCATTTACTAGAAACTGACTTACTTAAATGGAAAGTTAATTTTTTTTTTTTTCTGATGGCCACTCTTACTTTTTTCTACCAAAAGCCTAAATTTCTGTGGGCACTAATAGATTTTCAACTGTAGTAGGGCTGACCCTACTCCCAGGAGTAGGTGAGATAGTGCATTTGGCATATTTTAATACTATTTGCCAAAAAATCCAATTTCTATCCATTCTGAGCACATGGTAGGATTGTACTTCCTGTTTCTGATGGGCGAGTGGGGCTATGTGGCTAGTTCTGGTTAATGCATAGTGAAAAAAGGACATATATATCACTGTGAGGTGAAGAAGCATTTAATTGCTAATGTGGGTCTATTCAAATTTTCTTCTGCCACCATGACAGCGGACAGTGGTTGCCCTTTAACATAAGTCTAGGAGTGAGGACGACCAAGAAGCAGCCTGCCTTTGATGGCCAAACAATGTGTCCAAGACATAAAGGTCATTATTATAAGCCTTTGGGATTTCAGATTTTGTTACCATGCCATAATCGAAGTTAATCTGCCCCGTAGTACATCTTCCTTCTGGACCCAGTGATCTGTTCAGTGATGGGTTGGTGACAGATTTAGAGTTAGAATAAGACTCAGGGTCTTCATGTATATTCATGGTGAAAAGAGCTTCCTCTTTTCCACTGAACTTGGAGTTATAAAGATGTAGCCATTGCAGTATGAGGGACAAGCATGTCAGAGAATGGAATTGGCACAGAGAAAGGCAGAAAGAGAAGTGAAAGACTAGGTTCTTTCTGGTTCAAGAAAAATATAAAGGTAAATATATTCCTCAATTTTTAAATTGCATGCACCAAAGAATTCTATAAAAAAAAAAAAAAACATTGAGTTTGCTTTTCTGTCTCTTAAGACGAAAAGATCCCTTAATGATATAAAGATCAAGTTTAGATTTCATTTTTTCCCCTGCTTTATTGAGATACAATTGACATATAATGTGTAAGTTTAAGGTATATGGTGTGATGATTTGATACATGTATTTATTATAAAATGCCTGCCACAATAAAGTTAGTTAATGTATCACCTTAAATTTAGACTTTTATATCATAATAGATACAATTCATATTGAAATTAAATGATTTGTCTGCATCTTTATTTATCCCAGCTGTTCTTAACAACTCTGCAAATAAATACTTCTTTTTATGTATGCTAGTAGCAAACTTTGACAACTAGTATTGCCTAGCAGTGAATAACACTTGATCATACTCCACAAATAACATTCTAATGTACCAAGAGTTCCATAAAATATAATCAACCTTTATTAAATCAATTTGTTTAATCAAGAATAACTGAGCTAGCTTTTTCTTGAGTCCAAGATTCCCGGGTCCTAAATTCTGGGCATCCAGGGAATTATAATTGGCCCATTTGGGAGCAAATGTTCAATTATAATGAACAGAGACATTGAAGAACACAAAAGATCCCATTAAATGCACATAGATAGAAAAGACGATTTTTAGAATTTGTCGTATAATTCTCCCCAAATAAAGTGGCTGGGTAGACAAAACACTAAGTGTTCACTCCAAGCTTCCTTTCTCAGGTCTTATTGTGCCCTCATACCTCTGTCCCAGATCAGTGCCTTAATGCTACCCAATTAAAAGGCACTCAGAAGATTTTTTCCCAAAATGAAAAAGATCTGGTCCAAAGTACCTCAATATTTTGTTACCACAAGTAGAAATAGACATTACTAGGAACTTTTCAAGGATAGTTTCCTTCTTTCTTTTCTTTTTTTAATTTACTTTTTAGAACAGTTTTAGGTTCACGGAAAAATCAAAAGAAAGATACAGAGATTTTCCATATATCTCCTGCCCTGACACATTCACAGCCTTCTCCATTACCAACGTCCCTCACCAGAGAGGTATATTTGCTACAATTGGTGGACCTTCATTGACACATCGTAATCACCAAAGAGCATAGTTTTCATTAGGGCTCACTCTTGGTATTGTATATTCTACGGTTTGGACAAATGTGTAATGACAAGCATCTATCATTATAATATTATACAGAATATTTTCACCACCCTGGAAATCCTCTGTGCTCTGCCTATTCATTCCTTCCCAATCCCAACCTCTGGCAACCACTGATCTTTTTACTGTCTTCATAGTTTTGCCTTTTCCAAAATGTCATACAGTATGCATCATACAGTATAAAGTATTTTCAGAATGACTTCTTTCACTTAGCATTTATGATTCATCCATGTCTTTCTGTGGCTTAATATCTCATTTCCTTTTGGAATTGAATAATATTCTATCGTAGGAATGTTATTTATCCATTCACCTACTAAAGGACATCTTGATTGCTTCTAAGTTGTGGCAATTAGAAATAAAGCTGCTATAAACATCTATGTGCAGATTTTTGTGTGGAAATAGTTTTAAACTCCTTTGGATACATACAAAGGAGTACTTTGCTGGATTGTGTGGTAAGAGTATGTTTAATTTTGTAAGAAACCAACAAACTGTCTTCCAAAGTGGCTGTACCACTATGTATTCCCACAAGCAACAAACGAGAATTCCTGCTGCTCCTCCACCTCACCAGCATTGGAGGTTGTCTGTGTTCTGGATTTTGGTCATTCTAATAAGTGTGTAATGGTATCTCATTGTTGTTTTAATTTGTATCTCACTGATGACATATAATGTGAAGTATCTTTCCATATGTTTATTTACTAACTGGATATCTTCTTTGGTGAGGTGTCTGTTACAGTCTTTGACCCATTTTTAATCAGGTTTTTGTTTTTTTTATTGTTGAGTTTTAAGTGTACTTTATATATGTTGGATAACATCAGATGTATCTTTTTCAAAATTTTTTTCCAAGTCTGTAACCCATTTCCTCATTCTGTTGACATCGTCTTTTCTAGAACAAAATTTTTTAATTTTATGAAGTCCAGCATTTCAATTATTTCTTTCATGGATTGTACCTTTGATGTTGTGTCAAAAAAGTCATGGTCATACCCCAAATCATCTAGACTTTCACCCATGTTATCTTCTAGAAGTTTTATAGTTTTGTATTTTACATTTATATCTATAATCCATTTTGAGGTTTTTTTTGTGAAGAGTATAATGTCTGTGTTTAGATTAATTTTTTTGCTTGTGGATGTCCACTTATTCTAGCACCATATGTGGTAAAGACTATCTTTGCTCTATTGTATTATCTTTTCTCCTTTGTCAAGGATCAGTTGACTATATTTATGTGAATCTATTTCTGGGCTCTATATTCTCTTTCATTGACCTATTGGTCTATTTTTTCTCCAATACCACACTCTATTGATTACTGTAGCTTTATAGTAAGTCTTGAAGTCAGATAATGTCAGTCCTCCAGCTTTATTCTTCTCCTTCAATATTGTATTAGCTATTCTGAGTGATATTTTCTTTTTTATTTGAAAAATAAAATTAAATTCTTCCTCATCTGGTTTTCTAATCCACAGGTAATAGTATATGCTTTTACATAAAATGGTATATAATAAAGTAAAAATAGTTCTAGTATACTATCTTCAAGTTTATTAAATGTGAAAAATCATATTTGCTCAGTAAGCATTTGCTTCAAAATTTTACTGAAACCATTTCACTTTATTAAATGAGGTTAACCAGTGTTGACGATATAGTACTGACTGATGAGTACAAAGGAAAATATGGTATGTGTGTTCTTACTATTTATAAAGTTACCATTTTTCAATGTAAAACATGATTACTGTAGTTGATAACAATACATTAAATAATTGGAATTTGCTAAGAGAGTAGAATTTAAATGTTCTCACCAAAAAACAAAGAGATAAATATGTGAGGTGACGGAGATGTTAACTAACTAGATGGGAGGAATCTTTTCACACTGTATACATATATAAAATCACCGTAATGTATGCTTTAAATATCTCGCAATTTTATTTGTCAATTATACTTCAATAAAGCTGAAATAAATAAAATTATCCTTTGTTTTCAGGGTGAATCTCAAACATATTATAAATTTAATATCCAAAACCCAGGATTATAAATAACAAATCAAGAATAATCTATGGTCTCTCCCTTCCTATTGCTAAACAACTAGATCCTGATAAGCCTACTTTCTAATACACTTTTTGGCTTGCTCAAGTGGGAGGAATCTTAAAAGAATTTTCCAAATTCCCCTGCAAAAAAAATATATGAAGCCAGGGTTGAAGGTGAGGGAGCAACCAGATGCGAATGATTGGATTACTATGAGAATGAATTCCTTTTCAATAATTTAGGTAAGGAGAAATCTGTAAGTGGTAATCAAGTGAGCGAGCAAGGCACTGTAATCCTTGGGATCTCATCCATAAAATATGAACTTGAGGCCTTAACCAAGATTCTCATGGAGGCTAACATAATCCCAAGTAAATAGCACTTAGTTCTCAGCAGAGACAGAAATAAATGCCATCTGGAGGAAAGCAGCTCCATTTATGCCTGCAGAATTCTCATACATGCATGCTTACCAGCAAAAGTCCTCAAACACATATGGAGGTAAATACCATAAATGACAGCAGAAGCCACAGGCAACATCCTCAAAAGCTACAGGTATCAGAATTAGTAGAAAGAGAATGAAAACAACTATATATGAAAAGTTTAATAAAATAGAGGACAGTATCATAAAAATAAGCAGGCAGTAGATGACTATCATGAATGATTGGGGAAATTTGAATAAGAGCTAAGTAGAATCTTAATAAATAAAAAATGTAATTGCTGGATATAATAACCTAATGATAAATTTAAAGTAGATTTTAAAAGTATACTGTGTTTGTGGCATTTTAACTGAAATGTGAAGAAATTACACAGAATATAGCACATAGGGACAGGAATATGGAAAATATAAAAAAGAAGAAAAGAAATATGGAATTTAGAAAGAGATGGTCTAAAATATAATTGGAAATCCAGAAAGATAGAGTGGATAAAATGGAAGAGAGGCAATATTTGATTAGAAAATATATAAAGATTTTTCAGAAATGTGAAAAGACAGAAATTTACTATTCAGGAAGCACAATGTATTGAATTTCAAAAAAAATGCTTTTAAAATTCAAATATAAATACAACATAGAAAAATGCAGACCATCAAATACCAAGAAAAGATCTTAAAAGCAGCCAGCAAGGTAAAGCAAATCACCCATAAAGTTATGAAAATCAAATTCACTATAGTCTTCACAATGTTGATAATAAAACTCATAAACAGTGGCATAATATCCCCAAAGAAATTAGGGGATATATCCATGTAAATCTAGAATCTTATACTTTAGATGGTCTCCAAAGATGTTAAAGATACCTCTCAGTACTCATGCCCTTGGGTAGCACTCTCCCACAATGAATCAGAGTCCCCTCTATGACTGGCTTTAACCAATAGAATGTTACAGAAGTGGTGATCTGATCATTCCAAACTTCAGAATTAAGAAGGCCTGGCAGCATCAGTTTTGTACTTGGAAGCCCTGACCTTCCATTAAATAGCCCAGTTACTCTCCTGGAAAGACCACATGACAGAAAGAGGCCAGATGGAGAAGTCAAGTAGAAAGAAAGAGTCCTTACAACTCCATGAAGAGAGAATTGGTCTAATCATTTCTGCATAATAGCTGAGCCCAGCCTTCCCTCTATCACTACCAAGATTCTAGATATGCGACTAAGCCATCTTGGACTTCTCAGCCTCAGGCACCATCTTATTGAAGGCCATAATAGACCCTAAACAAGACTGACAAAAAAACCATCCAATTGAGAAAAGGGTGTGTGTTTGGGGGCGGGGGGTGCGGGGCAGAGCTCAGTGGAAAAGATAAAGGGATTAAGAAGTACAAATTAGCAGTTAAAAAATAGTCATAGAGATGTAAATTACAGCACAGGGAATATAGTCAATAATATTGCAATAACTACATATGGTACTAAGTGGGTACTAGACTTATTGGAAGATCACTTCATAAGTTATACAACTGTCTAACCACTTTGCTGTACACCTGAAATTAATATAATATTAATGTCAATGGTAATTGAAAAATAAAATTAAAAAAGAAAATGAAAAAAACTACAGACTGGGAGAAAGTACTTGCAATCACAAGTTTGACAAAGGACATATATCTAGAATATGTAAAGAATGCTCAAAAGTCTATCGTAAGAAAAACTACACAATTCAAAATTGGCAAAAGACTGAAAAGACACTAATCTAAAGAATATAAACACTTTGGGAGACAATTCTCCACGGGTATCTCACATTTTGCTATAAGAGGCCTTTGCAATAGATTATCTCTTCAAAGATGTTTGAATATCTAACATCCTTAGAAAAAACACATGATTTTGTCTCCCCAAAGCAGAGGGAGAGTTTACTATCCACTACAATAAATACAATGTTCCCCTCCAGGTCATAGGTCATACAGGTCTGTTTGCTGCCCATTGTAAAAGATTTGAATTCCCTAAGTTTGGGTTTCTCAGCTGTGACATTGCCTCCATGGTATTGGAGACAAAGGTAGCGCATGTGGATATGAAACATTTTGTTGATGTCCTGTGAAAAATAAAGTCCTTTATATCCAAAAAGAAAAAAAAAAATCACCCAGTCTAGACCCCAAACAACCCACAGAATCATGAGAAATAATAAAATGATTATTGTTTAGAGTAGTTTAATATGCAGGAATATATAACTGAAACACCCTGTAAAATTCTATTTTAAGAAAAAGGATACGCAGATAAATGGAAAGAAATCTCATGCTCGCGGATTAGAAAAATTAATATTACTAAAATGTCCATACTACCTAAAGTAATCTATAGATTCAATGCAATTCCTATAAAAATCTCAATGGTATTCTTTACAAAAATAGAAACAAAAAACTAAAATCTGTATAGAACTGGAATAGCCAATCTTGAGCAAGAACAAAGCTGGAAACATCACACTTCCTGATTTCAAAATGTATTTTAAAACTACAGCAATCATAACAATATGGTACTGACAAAAAAACAGACATATAGACCAATTGGAACAGAATAGAAAGCCTAGAAATAAATTCACACACCTATAGTCAACCGATCTTTGACAAGGATGCCCAAAACTCATAGTGGAGAAAGGATATTGTACTCAATAAATGGTTTTGGGAAAACTAGGTATCCATATGTAGAAGAATGATGTTGGATTCTAACGTGAAACCACATACACAAATTAACTCAAAATGGATTAAAGACTTTAAACATGATGACTGGAAAGGAAAACAAAACTGTTATTGCTTGAAGATGATACAAGAGTTTACATAGAAAACTTTAAATTCTTGAAAAAATATAAGACCTAATGAGAGAGTTTAGAAAGGTGGTGGCTTTAATATCATTGCAGACAAATCTACATTCATTTACACACATATTCCCAACAAATAGAAAAAAATTTTAAATACCATTTATAATAGCAGCCAGAACTATAAAGTATCTAGGAATAGTCTAGCAAAGCATGTGTAGTACATGTATGGAGACTTTCAAAACATTTCATTCAAAGACATTAGAGAACTACACAAATGGAAGCATATATTATATAATTGATTAAAAGACTCACTATGGTAAAGATTTTACTTTTCCCCAAACTGACCGATAGGTCAGAGGCAATTACAATCAGAATCCCAACAAAGTTTGTTCTTGTGGACCTTGACAAACTGATTCTATTTTATAGGAAAGGGAAAGTTAAAAAAAAAAAAAAGTTATCTTGAAGAAGAAAAATATATGTCTACGGCCATGCTACCCTGAACAATCTGATCCTGTCTGATCTCGGATGCTAAGCAGGGTTGGGCCTGGTTAATACTTGGGTGGGAGACCACTTAGGAAGACCAAGTGCAGTAGGTGTAAAATATAAAATAATTTTAAAAAATAAGGGATTGTAAGCTAACAAGGTCCTTGCAATCTGTGAGGTCAACCAAGGGTTGCCTCGCCTAAAAAATCAAAAGAAAAAGAAAAATATATGATTTACCAACCAGATATCAACTTATTATAAAGCTAAAATTAAGACAGTATTAGATTGGCTTAAAACTAGATAAAAAGACTAACCAATGGAACAACCCAGAATAAGGAAATTTTGTTATATGACAGAGGAGACATTACAGATCATTAGGGAAAGAAAGAAACATTCAATAAGCAATGCTGGGAGAATATGTCATCCATATGGAAAAAAATAAATTTCTACATCACACTGTATATAAAAGTCAATTTTAGATGGACTTAAGGCATATAAAATTCAATCCTTTAAAATTATATAATAATAAAGAAGAACATTTTTATAATTTCAGGAGATAGAGGTATTTTAAGACCAGGACAAGAAGCACTAATCATAAAAGTAAAATATGATAAATTCAGCACAAAAATATGAAATTACAGGCCAAAACTGAAAAAGGATTAGCATTAAGAATATGAAAAGGAATCCTACAAATCAATGTAAAAATTTCAAAATGAATTATACAAATGTCTAACCATTGTACTGTATACCTGAAACTAATATAAAATAATGATGAAAAATTTAAAAAGGTCCATCCTATTCAAAGTCAAGCTCAAATGTCACCATCTATATGAATCCTTCTCTATGTCTTAGAGCAATCTTTCTCCTTAAAAAAAAAAAAAAAGACTTCAAAATGAGCCAGGAAATTGATAGATATTTCACATATAAGAAAACACAAATGTCTAACAAAAGACATTATGAAAAGATGTTGGCCTCATTGTAATCAGAACATTGCAGATTAAAACTACATGAGATCCACTTTACACCTATTAGATTTTAAAAATTCTAAAATCTGACAATACGCAAGGCTGGAGAAGATGAGGAGCAATAATAGGAGATTCTAATTTAATTCTACTATTTTGGAAAACTTGTAAAATTGTGCATGTGCATACCCTAGGACTCAGCAATTAGATTTCTAGGTATGTACTCTAAAGTACTTGCACAAATATACTTTGAGTCAAGGATAGTCATATTAGTAATATTTGTATTAGTAAAAGAAAAGGAAACAATCCAAATGTCCAACAATAGGAAAGTAAATAAATAAGATACGTAGTTATGCAATAGAATATTGTATAGAAGTGAAAGTGAACATGCACAACTATAAAAGAAAAAGCAAAACCATAAGGCTATACACAGTAGGAGACCATTTTTACTTTTGTCAAGCACAAAGCCTAATGAGACAATGTATAGGAATGAGTAAAAGTATATGTGATAAAACTAAACTAAATGTAAGCAAAGGAATGATGCAATATTTCCAAATAGTGCTTAACTTTGGTATGGGTGAGGATCAATTATAGCAGGAAGGCTGGGGATGGGAGAGAAGAGAGGCAAGTAAGGAGGCTCGACTGTATCGATAATATCTAATTTGTTGTTATGTGGTAGCTTTACCAGCTTGTGTATTTTATTATGTGATATGATATCTATTTTACAAATATTCTTGTATATGATATACATAGTACATTTGAACAAGATAATCTTAAAACCAATAGCATTACATAGAAATGGCCATTTTTTTCAGAAGCAACTCCGTTTAACTCTAAAATATTTTTTGTATAATGTGGAATGTTTCTATTTTATAAATTTCTCCTTTCATTGCTGTTAAGAAAACTTTTCTGGCTTATAATTAAATGACTTTAATCTTTTCCCCAGAAATTAGACATGCAAAAATGTAATGCAATAAACACATTTAATCTTCATATTCAGACTATATTTTGGCCTCAACTAGTTTTTATCTTTTTTTATTTTATGAGACATGGATTGCTTCACCATGTTTCTATTTCCAAAAAAAAAATGTTCAACTGGCTTTCACTCCTTGAGGAAAGAGTATTAAATAAACAGTGATATAGATTCTCATTTAATTGTTTTATGCTCCACTGGATGGAGAAAATACACCTACTTTACCCAGCACTAATAATAGAGCATATTATAATGTATCAATTTAGCATTGTCAAAAAGTATAGAATTAGTAATACAATTTACATTTCTATGAATTTACTCATTAATTTGTTTAATTTACCTAACATTTTTTGAGCATCTATGTTATACTTGTACTGAGTGGTGATAAATTGGAAAAAAAAAACACTTAATAATACTACAGTATAGTATAGGATGTGCACAAGGAATGGGGCTGACAAAGAGAGAAGCTATCGATCCTTCCAGGAGATCTTAGAATGTCTTGACAGATGAAGAAAGAATTGCACTGCCACTCCTACAGAATGTAGGAGAGTTCTCCAGCTAAACATGGTAGGAAAAGAATTGCCAAGCAGAGAGATAGATCATGTACTAGGGCAAATAAATGGAGAAGAAAAAAGAAATTGGCACTTTCTGGAGGATTGAATTGATGACAAATAGCCATCTTCTCACCACATAGGAATGCTGGACAAAATCAATCTCTCTCGCGCGCGCGCGCGTTAGAGGAACTCAAAACTGGAGGCAAAAAATCCTCTAGATCTGGAAACAAGAAAACGAGAATCTCAAAAAGCTAGGATGCTTTTCTCCCCCTAGGAACCATGAAGACCTGATTCCATGGGTACTCCCGCCCTCCATCATCCTCCCCCTCCCCACTAACCACGCACACACTTCGGGTGTGTGGGGTTTGTGTTTAACATATTCAAGCAGATTAGATACAGCTTCCAGCTGTTAGATGGAACTAACTCAGTCATAAAACTGGAATCGCAAAAGGGCAGCACTGTCCATGAAATGAGAAACAATAAAGACAACCAAAATCTCTTTGAACATTGGTTCGACGAAGCAAAAAAGCAGCACAAAAAGGCTACTCTGGATTGGAGGGAAGGAGGGAAGAAAAGTTGATCTGATCAAAAAATTATAATCGATACTTAGAAATGAATTCCTAAGGGTAAAATTCTTAAAAAGGAGTTAGTATGATAAACAATGTACTAGATTACACCCTGCTAAAAAAAAATAGGATTGCAAACATCATGCTAATAGATGATAGAGTAATGAGACCATAAAACGTGTATGTTTGCAGTGATTAAAGGAGTAAAAGAAGACAGAAAGCATGATGAAAAAACAGAGATGTTTGGAAAAGAAAGGTTTTTAAAATATAGCAATAGCTTTTTAGAAATGAGAATTATAATTACTAAAATAAACAGTTTAAACAAACTAATGGAAAAATTAGTAAAATATATGATAAATCTAGAGAAATACCCCAAATATAGATATAAAATATTTTAAAATATTGAAGATTAAAATTAAGGTGTGCAACAGTATAAATTGTTTAATTCGTTTATATTTTTTTAATATAAATGATTATTTTATTTATATCATCTTTTTCTTTAATGTTTTCCTTTATTTCTGTTATCTCATAACAGAACTTTTCCTTTTTTCTTTTTCCTTTTGTTCTTATATTGTTTATGTTCAATACCAGAATTTTTTAAAAATCTCCTAAATTTTACTTTATCAAGTTTGCACATTTATTTCATTATTTATTTTGTTATGAACATGTGAGTAGTACATTTTTGCGAACACTTATATTTAAAAAAACAAACAACAACAACAAAAAAACCTTCTTTGTTAGCTGATAACCCTAATTCCACAATATCTTTCCTTCAAAACTCTAAAGGTTTTAGTCCAATTCTTTTCCTTGACATTTAGTACTACAAAGAATGAGACTGAGGCTAGACTGATTTTATTCCTTTTTACTGAATCCGTTTCTGCTGAATGGATGCTTATAGAATTATGTTTTATTTAAACATACATTTCAATTTTCTATGTTGTGTCTAAGTATTTTTTTCATAAATTTTGTCTAGTAATTATTCAGCACTTTCTAACTCAAAGTTTTAAAAAACATCAGAAAATTACATTTAACTATGCCTTTGATTAATCCTTCTATTATGATTGTTTTGTTTTTTTCTCTGATGGTACATATAATTATTAGGTTATATCACTTCAAATGATTTCTTATACTTTGGCCCCTTTTCATCTCAGCTTGTTATCTTTGTATCTCATCCTGTTGTCCTTTCATCTTTTCCTGGTCTATCTGATGGCTTTCTGTTTTCTTGAAAATTTTGCTTACTGGCTACTACTGAACTTACAAAATAGATTTCTACAATATTTTCAAGCTAACTGTATTTCTCATTATTCAAATTACTGTGAAATGTCAGGATGATGTTTTCTTTATTTCTATATTTTGTTTTTTGTTGTTTTTGGTCTTCTTGGAATTAATAGGTTTTTTTTTTTTTTTTCTTAAGACATCAAGTAGGATTTTGTTTTTTTCTTATCCTTGGATGAATATTCATCCATTCACTTTCGATTTGGTAGCCATTTGAATCACTTTCTCAGATTCAGAGGGCAGATCTATGTAAATCATTTCTAAAACAATTTTCAGTGTTTAGTCATTTCTACTGAGTATAATTCCTCTGAACTGAGGAACAGCGTTCTCCCACCTGTGCTAACTGAATTTCCAGTGCTTTGAGTCAACTGAGTGTATGAAAATGCACCACCCTATGCATTTCTATTAAGACTCTTATTGCCTCTACTTTTATCTCTGTGCTTGTGGGAATTTCATTTTTGACAGTACAATATGCTGCCTCTAATTTCTCTCTACATTCTGCTCGGTTATTTCTGAGGGATGTGGAAATATAACAAAGGAGGGGCAAAGGAACACTTGAATTAATCACTTTGTGAAATGTTATCTGTGTATTATGGAGATAATTTTATTCTCATTGGTATGTATAAACTATAAAATCGGTAATAGGGACAGGCAAATTGTTATTTCTAACATCTTTCTGGTAAATGGAGCTGCTTTGTTTTATAATGTAAAGTATGTCAGTCACAAATTATTTTTATTAATCCTTTGCTATCTACCCTACAGACAGTAGAAATACTAGATTCTAGCAACAGGTTACCAGTCAGAGTCATCTTTTAGGGTTAAGTTCTTATCTTAAAAAAACACACACACACACCCTTACACACACACACATACATGTATTTTAGGAGATATTTAAAAGATGTCTTAATTTATTAGACTAATATATTTTAAATTGGAAAATCCTAAGTATTTCTAGTTTGAAATCTTACTTTACCATGACATACAGGTACATGGGTTAACTAAGTTGCCACTTGGGATATATGTATCACAAATAACAAGAGTATATAAAACTGGATCATGTCTATGTTCTCTCTCACTTACCTAACACTAGGGAAAATTTGATATCTTCTCCCAGCCACAACCCAACATTCCGCTAGCGTCATCTTCCTAAATTGCAAATGTACTGGGAAAGAACAAATGATCCACTTCTCAATTTTTAGCCTTCCATCCTCAAACTAAATAAATGGTGGCCACACAAAGTCTATGATTAGAAACAGCTATGTGAGTCCATCACTGATAAGATAAAGATGAGGCAGTGGGGAGATTAAACTGGATTATATACATAAGGAAACTGGCACACAGTAGCTTCTCAATTAATAGTAGTTATTTTATTTTATTATTTTAATTAAGTGTCTGAAGTTGTTTCTCCTTCTGGTTTTCAAAGAAAAAAAATCCCTTTAGAACCAGAGAGCAGAAAAATTCCCTTCTACTTTTTTCATTAGGGAAATAAAATAAATATTAAATAAAAGGACAGGAATTCAGATCAGAATTACTATTATTTGGTGTTCCTTTCTTGATGTTGGCATTTCATTTCTGATTTCACTCTGGCTGACATCCCCACTCCTCTCTCTTTATCTCTCTGTCTGTCTGTCTGTCTGTCTGTCTGTCTGTCTCTCTCTCTCTCTCTCTCTATATATATATATACACATACATATATAGAAATATAACAAAGGATAACAAATATAACAAATATAACAAAATATAACATATATATAACAAATATATATATATATATGGATTTTGTTTAATTATAAATATTAGGAGATAGAAGAATCCACCTATATGGCAAATATAGACTCAAATTTAATTTGTTTTGGAAAAAGTCAGGTCAATTTTTTTCCTACTTCAACATGACACTCTTAAATATAGAAATTAAAATCACAATACCTCTCTTTTAAGTTAATTAATCATAATTTGTTGAAAGCAAGGATTAATTTTACCTCTTTTGTATCAACTGTATTGCATAGCATACTTTTGGGCCCATCACAGCTAAAATCATTTCCTTTCATAGGTCTGCAAAATGTTATTTTTATATGAAAAATATTTCATAATATTTTAATACTGATTTTGAAGTACAAAACATCTGATTATGTTTTTAGTCATTTACATTTCTGTGTTTACCGTCAAGTCAGTTAGAGATAGAGTCTAACTCACCGGTTGAGGTATAAAGGTACGTTCTTATTTGTTGTGGCACTAGCTGCTCTTTTGTGATCTAGTTCAGACCTCAACATTTTTTTATCAGGGTGTGGAGAACAAGGTAGGAATACAGTGACTGGCTTCTGGAAAGGATGTGTTGATGGCTGCTGAACATGAATCAGAGGGCTTGTGGATAATACCGAGTAGGAAGTATCTTGCTGTGTTTTTAAATATGCCACTAGAGATGGGTCAACAGGTTGGACCTAAACAAAGAAAAAATATATATATTCTTATATTTTGATAGTGAAAGATGCAAAGTATCAGTGCATTTCTAAACTAATTTTTTGAAAATTTGATAGAACATAGTTTTAATACATTTCTTTATACATTGTTGGCTGGAATTAGTGGTGAATTAGTCTATAAAAGAGCACAGCATTTGGACTCTTTTTACAAAGTCCTTCTGAAATCTAGGTTCCCTATCCTTTGTTATAAATAACTGAGAAACATTCTTAATTATAGGCAACAAAATGACCTAGAAAACAAAATAGACATTTTACATAATTTCTAATTAGAACTATTGTTAGATCAAGAGATCTTTAGAAACTAGAAAAACAGACTATATTTACTTACGTGTTTCCTCTCACATAAGAACAGCTAATAATCAAAAAAAAGCTAACCTAATTTTAAAATTTCAAAGTTTATGGAAAATATTTATAAAATTTAACTATTTATAATGTTTTCTTCCCAACTTTCCTTCTTTGCTTACCACTTATAGTAACGACTGAGAGAAATTAGAGAGCCTGGGGGAAAGTTGAGGATATAAGGACAGGGAAAGTTGAGGATATAAGGACTGGGAAAATTTAGGAAATATCTTCTGAAAGATAGATTGATACGGCATTATCCACCTTACAAATAGTGTTTGTATATATTCTTTTTAAAAATCCTTCCCCAGTAGGGCTGTTTTATAATTAAATATAACCACACATTTAAAATTTTAAATATTTTAATTTATTAGTCTCTTTTTTTGCCATCCTCTCTGGTAGAAATTTTGAATCATATGAATGTCCAATGCCTGGCATCAATTCTATCATAGATACTCAATAACTTGTTAATAAATATCATAAATATAATAACATAAACGTAGCTAGAAAAACCTTTCAGTTAAAGCAAAGATTTAATTTGAAATGAGATTCAATATGTTCCAAATCATCACTTAATCACTGATAATACTGTATATTAGGTTGTTAAAAGTATAGGAATTTGTTTATCATTATATTAAATATTTGTATCTTCTTCATTATTTAGGACCGTATGTGATGACTCACAAAATCTATGAGAAAAGACTCGACAGTTTTTAATATTTACCTTTAATTGTATAAGCACTGATGAGCTGAAAACTCCTGGAGGGTAATTAAAGATATTCGAGAATCCATGCTTGGTTTAAGAGTAAGGCCTTTCTTTGTTACTGTGAAGGATTCTTTCTTTAAACAAGACACAACAGAAAAGATACCCAACTTGTAAACTTTCACTTCAGCACAAGTTCCCTGTACGGATTGAAGGACATTAAGATAAGGACATTAATACAGCACTTTTCTGGGGGATATACTGTAAATACGTAAATACTCTGTAGCTGTGAAAAAAAATCCACATGCTGTCCCTGTAATCTCCCACAACTGAGAATAATTCCTTTAACTCCAAATGGATGGCCTTTTCAAGATAGGACATAGAAGTAAATAATAAGTAGTTTCTCGAGTGGACTCCATGATAAAGAGAGAAATCTATTTACTTTAAATTCCAAAGAGAAATTATATCTATATAATGGTAATAACATTCAATGTCTTTAACAAATATTAGTTACTTCTGGAATACTTTCCTCCTTTATCCATAAGAGAATTTAAATTTAAATTCTCTTATGGATAAAGGAGGAAAGTTATTAGCCTTTATTCAGAAGATTCGATATTGTTTTAGGCAGTCCAAGGACTGAAAAGTCATCATTCAGGTAGTTTAAGTAAACGCTAAAGCACTTGTATTGCCAGCAAATTCTTCCTTCAGACAATTCACAATCCCTTAGTAAAGTCATTTTCTCTACTTCTCTCTTCCATGCAGTGGGAGCAGTTGACTACAAAGGGATCCATTCGTGTTTCTTTTTTATATGGTGACATTTAAATTCGTAATGCATGTATGCAGGCACATATTCAAGCTTTTAAAAAATCACACAGAAAGGAACTGAGTACATAAGTGAAAACAAAATTATCTACTCCTACAATCACCAAAGCTTAAAATGAAAAGAAAGACTTAGAAGTAATTTAATCTATTCATGCTTTCCCGACAGCCAGCTGGGCTCCACCCTGGCTTGAGTGGATAATCGTGCAGACACACACAAACATTTCAGGGACAATCACAGTGCAAAATAATCTATCATTTGAAAATATATATATGGATTTTGTTTAATTATAAATATTAGGAGATAGAAGAATCCACCTATATGGCAAATATAGACTCAAATTTAATTTGTTTTGGAAAAGGTCAGGTCAATTTTTTTCCTACTTCAACATGACACTCTTAAATATAGAAATTAAAATCACAATACCTCTCTTTTAAGTTAATTAATCATAATTTGTTGAAAGCAAGGATTAATTTTACCTCTTTTGTATCAACTGTATTGCATAGCATACTTTTGGGCCCATCACAGCTAAAATCATTTCCTTTCATAGGTCTGCAAAATGTTATTTTTATATGAAAAATATTTCATAATATTTTAATACTGATTTTGAAGTACAAAACATCTGATTATGTTTTTAGTCATTTACATTTCTGTGTTTACCGTCAAGTCAGTTAGAGATAGAGTCTAACTCACCGGTTGAGGTATAAAGGTACGTTCTTATTTGTTGTGGCACTAGCTGCTCTTTTGTGATCTAGTTCAGACCTCAACATTTTTTTATCAGGGTGTAGAGAACAAGGTAGGAATACAGTGACTGGCTTCTGGAAAGGATGTGTTGATGGCTGCTGAACATGAATCAGAGGGCTTGTGGATAATACCGAGTAGGAAGTATCTTGCTGTGTTTTTAAATATGCCACTAGAGATGGGTCAACAGGTTGGACCTAAACAAAGAAAAAATATATATATTCTTATATTTTGATAGTGAAAGATGCAAAGTATCAGTGCATTTCTAAACTAATTTTTTGAAAATTTGATAGAACATAGTTTTAATACATTTCTTTATACATTGTTGGCTGGAATTAGTGGTGAATTAGTCTATAAAAGAGCACAGCATTTGGACTCTTTTTACAAAGTCCTTCTGAAATCTAGGTTCCCTATCCTTTGTTATAAATAACTGAGAAACATTCTTAATTATAGGCAACAAAATGACCTAGAAAACAAAATAGACATTTTACATAATTTCTAATTAGAACTATTGTTAGATCAAGAGATCTTTAGAAACTAGAAAAACAGACTATATTTACTTACGTGTTTCCTCTCACATAAGAACAGCTAATAATCAAAAAAAAGCTAACCTAATTTTAAAATTTCAAAGTTTATGGAAAATATTTATAAAATTTAACTATTTATAATGTTTTCTTCCCAACTTTCCTTCTTTGCTTACCACTTATAGTAACGACTGAGAGAAATTAGAGAGCCTGGGGGAAAGTTGAGGATATAAGGACAGGGAAAGTTGAGGATATAAGGACTGGGAAAATTTAGGAAATATCTTCTGAAAGATAGATTGATACGGCATTATCCACCTTACAAATAGTGTTTGTATATATTCTTTTTAAAAATCCTTCCCCAGTAGGGCTGTTTTATAATTAAATATAACCACACATTTAAAATTTTAAATATTTTAATTTATTAGTCTCTTTTTTTGCCATCCTCTCTGGTAGAAATTTTGAATCATATGAATGTCCAATGCCTGGCATCAATTCTATCATAGATACTCAATAACTTGTTAATAAATATCATAAATATAATAACATAAACGTAGCTAGAAAAACCTTTCAGTTAAAGCAAAGATTTAATTTGAAATGAGATTCAATATGTTCCATATCATCACTTAATCACTGATAATACTGTCTATTAGGTTGTTAAAAGTATAGGAATTTGTTTATCATTATATTAAATATTTGTATCTTCTTCATTATTTAGGACCGTATGTGATGACTCACAAAATCTACGAGAAAAGACTCGACAGTTTTTAATATTTACCTTTAATTGTATAAGCACTGATGAGCTGAAAACTCCTGGAGGGTAATTTAAAGATATTCGAGAATCCATGCTTGGTTTAAGAGTAAGGCCTTTCTTTGTTACTGTGAAGGATTCTTTCTTTAAACAAGACACAACAGAAAAGATACCCAACTTGTAAACTTTCACTTCAGCACAAGTTCCCTGTACGGATTGAAGGACATTAAGATAAGGACATTAATACAGCACTTTTCTGGGGGATATACTGTAAATACGTAAATACTCTGTAGCTGCGAAAAAAAATCCACATGCTGTCCCTGTAATCTCCCACAACTGAGAATAATTCCTTTAACTCCAAATGGATGGCCTTTTCAAGATAGGACATAGAAGTAAATAATAAGTAGTTTCTCGAGTGGACTCCATGATAAAGAGAGAAATCTATTTACTTTAAATTCCAAAGAGAAATTATATCTATATAATGGTAATAACATTCAATGTCTTTAACAAATATTAGTTACTTCTGGAATACTTTCCTCCTTTATCCATAAGAGAATTTAAATTTAAATTTAAATTTAAATTTAAATTTAAATTCTCTTATGGATAAAGGAGGAAAGTTATTAGCCTTTATTCAGAAGATTCAATATTGTTTTAGGCAGTCCAAGGACTGAAAAGTCATCATTCAGGTAGTTTAAGTAAACGCTAAAGCACTTGTATTGCCAGCAAATTCTTCCTTCAGACAATTCACAATCCCTTAGTAAAGTCATTTTCTCTACTTCTCTCTTCCATGCAGTGGGAGCAGTTGACTACAAAGGGATACATTCGTGTTTCTTTTTTATATGGTGACATTTAAATTCGTAATGCATGTATGCAGGCACATATTCAAGCTTTTAAAAAATCACACAGAAAGGAACTGAGTACATAAGTGAAAACAAAATTATCTACTCCTACAATCACCAAAGCTTAAAATGAAAAGAAAGACTTAGAAGTAATTTAATCTATTCATGCTTTCCCGACAGCCAGCTGGGCTCCACCCTGGCTTGAGTGGATAATCGTGCAGACACACACAAACATTTCAGGGACAATCACAGTGCAAAATAATCTATCATTTGAAAACTGACTAAGGAAAAGATTTCGCAATATCACTGAGTGAATCTGTCGCTGGGAAAATTCAGGGCATGATGACTGTTCTTAATTGGCTGGAGGGAAAATGGTGAGAGGTAGAAAAGAAACGTCTTCTGGGAACTGACGGTGGTTGCCCTGTGTTTCAAGGATATTTAGCAGATGCTGGGGAACCGGAAGGGTTTTTAAGCAGGGGAGTGTCCTGAACAGAACTCTGATGGTGATTTATCTGACTCCAGAATTAGAATTCTTAAATGTCATAAAAACCACATAAAAATTTGGAAGGAATCCAGAGTTTAAATTTTCTTGGGCTAAAAATAGGGATAACTGCCATTAGAATAACATAAAGAGAAAAGTATATGCTTTTATTTTTTTCAGTAGACAATGATTCGCACGCTCTCTCTCTCTCTCTCTCTCTCTCTTTTTGCTTTGATTATCCATTTGCTAAACATCTTATGTATCCACTGTGAAAAGCACATGTCCAAGAGCATTTTTTTGCTTTTATGACAGTCACACAAAGTGGCCAAGATTAAAAAGCCCCAATCAAGGGCTGCTATACTTATAGGCCAATAGAAAATGTATTAGTTGCATGAATTGGAGTAAATAATTAGAATAGGCTTAGCTTTCACATTCAACTGTATAACATTATATGTAACTCAGAAAAGACCTAAACCAGAAAAAGAGATGTATTACAAAGAATTTCTTATATGCATGGAAATTTTTTACATTTATATCCTGTCCTCTTCAAATAATGGCAAAGCTGAAAAGACAAATATTTTAATTGTTTTACAATAAGTTCAGTGGCCCACAGAAGAACCTTAAAAGTTAGTCCCCATCAACTCTATGCTAACTTTAATACTTTTGTATATTCTCTCTTCAAAACATGTGAACTGGTGACCACAGAGGGCCTCGGAGTTATTACAATAAATTCTACAATGAAAAATGATAATTTATTAACTCCTAACGTGTTTTTTGGCTTCCTTTTATCTTCATAAGTGTACAGTATTTTCTCATTTCATCCTTATGACCCTAACAGGTAGATACTATTAGTTGATCATTTCTCAGATAAAGAACTTGAATCATCGTAAGATTACATGATTTACACAAGTTCACATAGCAAGAAAGTGTAAGAACCAGACTTCAAACCCAGCCAATCTTCCTTTACAACCCACGTCCTATCAACCACATATACTATCTTCCATGTGTGGAATTAACACAATTTATAGATTTAATAACTATCTTTAGGCATACACACACACACACATGCACACAATTATTTGTTTGTAACATATGTTCCCAACCTATGAATAATAAAAATAAGGCTACTATCATCTGGGGATTCTAACATTCTTAAATTAAGGTCCATCAATGTAGAAATGTTAATGTAAAAGTAGTCTAAGGCATGATGTTGGTTTTGTTTCCCAAATGAAAGTATAGTATTTGCTGGTTCTAGACCCAAGTTCTCTATCCCTAATTTTGGCCAATAATTTCTGTTCTTTGTTCTTTGGGGATGGCAAAAAAGTGTGACTGCACTGGTATCAATCTATCAACGCTTTCATTTGATACCAATGAGTAGTTATATCTACACTATGATTCTGGTAGTCTTAGTAATATTTAGAAGAGTCAAACAGCAAATGTAGGTGTAGCCAATGATTTACCAACCTTGTAACTTCCTCTCATTCCTTCCAGTGAACTTGGGGTTAGGTAACTTGACTGAAGGCTTATGTCAGACACTTTCACCATGATGTCTCTGTAATTTCCCCTGTAACGTGCAGTAAATGGAATTGCAACGCATATTGGGAATGGAATTCTCTTTTCCATATCTGAGCACTCCACATTGATGACATTGCTAACCAACTCTTCATTATCATTCACTATGAAAGAACTCATGCTATTAATTATTCGGCATTCTAGATGTTGTAAAATGTATGATGGTGCTGTGATGTAACAAGACACTTGGGGACCTGTAGCATCACTCAGCACATCAAGATACCTGCAGGGGGAAAAAAGGATGTAATTTTTACAATTATTTGATTTGTGTATTGTATAGCTATGTATATAAGAGCCTAAGCTTATATACTTTTATCTTATGTTCATGCGAATCTAAGTTCTCTTGCTTACTGTCTCTGTGACCTTGGGCAACATAGCTAATCTCTCTGTGCCTCAGTTTCCTCAACTATAATGGTGATAAAATAATAATGTATCTCATAGGAAGGCTGAGAATTAAATGAACTATTATATGTTAAGTAATCAAAAATCTGTGCCTGGAACATAGTGAGTATTATGTTAGTAATTATTGTTGTTACTATTATTATTACTATTATTATTTAAGTGGTTGATTCGTTCCTCAGTTTTGTTCACTTCACAATATGAATCTGAAGATTGCTATAGCTTCTTGATAAACCAAATACTAATACCCAAATAGTTTTTTAAATTTTGAGGAGACTAAATATATATCTGGTTTTGGAATTATCTAAACACATGAGATCAAATGCTTATTTCATTTTTTCAAAAACCTGAGAAAGGTGCAAAAGTACCGTGAACTTATGACTAATCAAGGTAATTAGAAACAATATTTACAATTCTCAAAGAATAAATCCAAAGGCCTGTTTTGACTAAACGCTTATTTTGACCATTTGTTTTACTCTCGTTTTTTTTTAGCATCACCTTTGCCAATGATTTTATAGTCCTGTAGGTTTAAATTCACAGTTGAGATCAGTCGCTTGCTATTTATTTGACCTTAAAAATCAGTAATCATTATTAAAATAGCTAATATTTTAGTTCTTTCTATGCACCAGGTTTTAGGCTATATATTATTTCATTTAATCCTCATATTATAAGGTTAGGCTGTTATATTATAATCACCATTTTACAGATTAGGAAACTGAGGTTTAAAAAAATGTATTTTGCTGAAGATAACACAAATGGTAAGTTGTAGAATCAATAATTGAATCTGTCTGTTTTCAACACAAAAGCCAAATTTTCTAGTATAATATCATACTTCCTCAAATCATTCCAAAGCCCTGGTTTCTTATTCCAGGGCTTATTAGTTGAAATTAATAACTAATCACAATATGTGGAGATTTAATGAGATTAAATGTTTAAACCTCTTAAAAATGGGTTAGCATAAAATGAGTGTTAAATAAATGTTAGATCTCTGCATCAAAATTACCAGCTTTAGTTTCTCCTTTTATTGCTCCTTCTCATTGTATACCCGTGAAATGATTGATATATAGACAATGTCAAAGAGAACTAAGAAGATCTATATCAAATACAGCATTAGTACTGTTTTAGAATAATTGGATTTTAATTATTTTCAATTATTAGTAATGAATTTTTATAGTACACTTTAATATAGAAATTTTTTAAAAAATTGAAATTGCAAAGGTCATTTATTTACATTTACAATTCCGAACCCATAAATTTACAAGGAATAGAAAATTATCCAGCCCAATGATCTGTGTGAGTATTCTCTGATGATGGTGATTATACTTTAGAAAATATGAAACATCATTTAGTAGAAGACACAGTGACCCCAGTCTTCAAGAATGACTAAAGGAATGAATAACTTGACTTCTCAAGAATGACTTCAAAAATGCCTCTTTTCTGTGCCATGGGAACCATCTCAATACACTCTTAGAAAAGACTGACAGATGAGGTAGGGTGAGGAGACCCCAAAATGCTTTTTTTTCTCTTAATCCTAACCAAATAGATCAGGTCCAGCCACTCAAATGATCTCATGGGTTTATTCTAGTTTTGTTTCCCTTTGAGTATGTGCACTCTAGGTCAACTACACAAGAAGAGATAGGCTTTTTTCAAAAAGCTATTCAGGGAGGGATCACAACAGATTCTGAGCTAGCTTGTGTTTTTGACACTCATCTTTTACATTGCATGATGGCCTCCTAGCCTGAGGGATTGTAATAAGTAGTCATCTTAAATATGCAAGCCAAGCACAATTGGTTTGAAGGCCACAAAGAGGAAATCAGTAACTAGGGAACACCTAAAGTAGATGTGAGAGGGAGTGGTTCAGCAATGACTCATTAGTACCAACTTTGAGTCATTTCTGAATGTGAGGATCTGCAGCCTTAATGTTTTTCTCAAGTGAAATGAGCAAACACATATTGGCTGCTGGTTTTTTTTTTGTTTTTTTGTTTTTTTGTTTTTTTTGCAGGAGCTGTAACTCTTTTGAACCATGGACACCTTTTGTACTCCTAGGACACCTATAGAATTTATTAGATTTTCAGACCTATAGGGACCTCATAGCTAAACTAGTTTCAACCTCTTCATTTTATAGATGAGATAACTCAGGTCAAAGTGAGCAAAATGACTTGCCTGCAATCATAGACTAATTGTGGTGTTGTCCTAAAATGGTATAGTACATCTTCAAGAGCATCACACATCTTGGCAGAGAGGGGATAAGTGAAGTGTGGTAGTGTGTAGAAGGTGGAGAAAGTGAGGATTGTTGGGGGAGAAATAAATTAACACTAACATTTAGCTGAGAGTGAACATCTGCAAAGTGGCAGGGTACTAGGACCTTTACATGATTTCTCATTTGATCTTACCAATAATCCCAGGAAGTATATGTAATATCTACAAAGAAGGAAATGGGGCTAATAAATGAAGCAAGTGGTCAAAGGTTATAGAACTAGTTTAGAATAAAACAGCAGATAAAATTTAAGCCTGTCTGACTCCCAAACATATGATATTTTTTCACTATTTTTCAGTGCTTTCTGAGGGTGATATGTTTGCTGGGGAAATATTGTTTGTGAATATTTTACTTTATTTGAACAAACATGGATTATTGCCCCTTTGTATTGGGGAGATAATTCATAAAATAGATCAGTCTTTCTCACTTTTTGAAGTCATGGGTCTTTGAGAGTCTGATGAAAGCTCTAAACCAAAGAAATAAAATAGGTATGAAAATATTCATTTAATTTTAAGAACCTGCCAAAACTTATTTATGAGCTCCCCAGAGTTCTAAAGAATTCATGATGATTTATAAATAAAATAAATCTGAGAATTTACTTAAGAATATAAATATAATAAATCTGAGGCTGGAAAATTCTCTTCTAAATTTTGAATACTTTGTAGCCTCCTAGTTTTTCTTATTATAATTGAAAAAAATAGTGATTTTAAAGTGTCCCTGTAATGGACAATTACATATTTTAACAACTTTCTCAGTCAATTTTTTCCTCTTTTAAAGAAACATTTAATATGTTTGTTTCCTAAAAGTATAAGAAACTAACAATATTAGTTATAGCAGCTATCGGATTTTCATGGGAATAATTTATACTGAACTACTGATTTACAATATTGTTTGGAGATATGAAATAAAAATATAAAACTTTGCTCACTTACAAATACTATGTGTATAAAACCACAGATACATACATATAAATAAGCACATATAAGGTTTTCTCATATTGCATTTACTTACTCCTTTTCCATTATGTTATTTTTTTGCTTTGGACTCTCTGAGTCATTGGGAAGAAGACTATTTGCGTATTTATTGGTGATATCACATGTTATGGAGGATGTGGTAATCTCTTCTCTTTGATTTTCTGAGGTCTCTTGAATTTCTCTTTCTGTTGTCTGAATTATGTCATGCATCTCTTCCTCGTTGCCACTTATGTTCTCAACGGTCATGTGTTCTATTTGTTTATCATCACCATTTTCTGTATTCTCTAGGAACATTTTGTTCTGTGACTCTTCTTGCCCTGCTGCTTCACCATTCAAGGATGTATTGTTTTCTTTTTCCACTAAGTCCAGACTCATGGATGCTAACTGGACCTGGTTTGTGTAATGACTTTCCTCTCCATTTGCGGAAGAAACATTAGCCGTTTCTATGACATTTTGTTCCCCTCTTGCAGCAGTGTCTATTGCTTTGATATCTTGAATGGAGGACATTGTCTGCAGTGGAGTACATTCATCATGCGTGCTGCAAAAATCACACATCTTTTTTTCTTCTTTCTTTAGAAGTATAGCTGTGGTCCCCAAATATTCATTTATTCTCATAAGGCAGTCTCTGAAAGTAGTGATTTCTACACACATATACACACATAGACACATAAAAAGAATAAATACAAAACTAAACTAAATTATATTTCTCCACTGACATATAATGAGATATGGCAAAATAACATTTAAAACCTACAAAGATCTTTACTGGGCATTTAAGCCAATCTCCCTCCTGAAGGAGAAGTCATTTGTACAACCATCATTCTTTTAACACATCTAGGAATTGGGGACAAATGGCTTTTTAAGGTTATAAAAAGAATAAATCTAATTCCCTCTGCTTGTAAAAATTTTTTGAATATTTGAAGACAGATATTATGACCTCCCTATAAGACCATTCAATTGAAATCAACATCTCCCTCAGCCATTTCTCATTTGCTATGATTTTGAAACTTGTTCTTTCTCCTTTGAATGTACTATAGTTTATCAATTATTCACTTAACATTATTTGCTAAAATTTAACAAAACACTCTAGATGAGACTTGGGTAGAGGCATACCATAGCTGCATTATTTCTGCTGCTGTGGATGCTATATTGAGTATTTGGTTTGCTGTTATGAGAATTGGATTAGGTTTGTGCTATTTTGCCTGCTGAGCTTGTTATCATTGGCAATTTTCAAATTAGTCTTTCAAAGAATATCTCTAATTATATTGCTTCTCTGATTAGATAATGCAGTGACTACTCAAGGACTACTAAACCAAGTCAAGCCTATTCACTCTAGTGTATACTTTCACCATGATCTGATCTGATGTAATCTCTCACTCCATCCCCATTTCTTACCATTCTCCTGTTTGTTCATTTCTCCTCCCTTCATGGCTAGGGTCACCTGATGTATTTTTGCAGGTTTAACAACTCTCCAGTCTTTAGAATTTGGTTCTGAACTACGGAATATGTAATTTAAGCCCCCATAGCTCAGTGTTTTTAGAATCATCACTGAATCATTCTTTCACTAATCTTTCACTGGAATTAACTTTGGGCTCCCTTTCTGACTATTTGTTTTCATCTTGTACCTGAGACTTTGTCTTTATTTTGAACTCATGTTATTTTGAAATCATCATGAATAACTATTCTATGAATAACTATTTGTCTTTCTATGTTGCCTAGGACCACATTCAGTTATCTGAAAAGACTTGGATCCTGGCTATGAGCTCTAGCCAGTAGTCTTTTTGTCATGCTGCCTTTGGACAGATTTCCCAGATGCCCACTATTTGCCCTCTAGACTGAATTTCTTACCATTATCTTCCCTGGATTCTTGATTAATAAGACCTACCCACTTGCCTTGACACTTTATTATTTAGAATTGGATTTTATGACGCCACCCATCTTCTTACCTCGAGTGACTATTGTTGTGTGAGATCGTATTCATCAGATACCACATTCTTCCTGCCGTACTGTACTTCTCAGCATCCATAACTGGGCCTTTTCCCAAGAACCTGTATTTCTCTTAGTGTATGTATTGGGAGGGGGGAGTTCAGTTTCATATTCCAGCTTATTTCAGTCTTTCCAGTGTTTTTGCAACTAATAGGTTCAAACTCAAGTAAATCTAAAAATAAGATATCATATTCCAATGTAGAAAGACTGCTTATTTTGCCTCAAGTAGTCCTATATTTTCTTACCTCTACGTCTTAGATCCTGCTAATAATACCACTGCTTGGCATTCTCTTTCTAGATTTCCAGTTTCTTGCTGCCTATATACAATTCACTCCTTGATCTTCAGTTTAAATGCCACATTTTTTTCTAGTGAAATCCCCAAATCTCTGTTCTAAAAAAGGGCTCTTGCCTGCTTCTGAATTCTTAATGCACTTTATTTATATGTTTCCAATGAAGCTGGCCTCGACATTCCTTATGTTATTGTGTATTTGTCTCATCTTATTTCCCCTGTTATATTGTTAGTCCCTCGTAGACAGAGATTCTTTCTTAGCTTTCTTGGTATGCACCTTAGCCCCTCTCGGAGTGGCTACACAATAGATATTTGTTAGAGAAAGAATAAATAAAATACTTGCCTTGTTTCCACGTACATTGAGTCTCCTTGCCAAGCAGTATATACAGCTGCTGGCAAGTAAAGTGTAGAGTCCCTGTAGTATGCTCCAAGAGTTGATGAAGGGCCCCACTGAGCTCTTGTCCCAGAAAGACCACTGTGGCTATCCAAGTGGCCCCGCCAGCCTCTTCACAATGGTCAGGTCCCAGGAGTGCCTGCTTTAGCATCAGGTTTTGTCTCCAAATCTGCTTCAATATTTGGCCTAGTTTACCTGAGCCCATGTCTTCTGTGTCCATTTTACGCTCCAAGAGTGAAATGCTTCTTTCCTAACAGCAAAGCCTAAAGGTTTAGCAAATACGAACTTGGCGAAAGATATTTTTCCTAAAATCTAGGAGATGATCCAAGTCGGCTAGCCAAGCACTTTCTCACAACACAATAGTTTATTCAGCTTCTTGTTGACCAGTGAAAAGTTACTAGGTGACCAAAGGAGGGGCGTTCCTGCACCCTGGGTGCCATTGTGTACAGAATAGATTAATCACAGGGGTAGAGCTAGCTCCCACAATCCCATTCTCTATGTGAGTCTTACATATTCAATATACTATGGGAGCTCCACATACTTTTCAAGTTTCAAGGCAAGAAAATGTAGATTCTGAATAAGATGAGAAGTTTGTTAATCAAAGGTAAATGGTTTAAACAACACAGCTAATAAGATTCCTATGTGATCTTTAAAATACTTATGCGTTCAATAATATGGCTTCAAAATAATCGGAGAGTGGTGAATAGATGAAATACGATTGGCTCAAAGTTAATAATTGTTGGACCTGGATATGGTTACATCTGGGGTCTTTATGATTCTAATTATCAAATATTTATAATTTTTTAATAATAAAGTGTTTTAAAATATCCCTTTGCTGGAGCAGAGTCTATTACCATTGGTTAAGTAAGTTTAATTAGTACTTTCTTATCTGGTACATCTGCAGTGAGATTGAGATAGGTACTTGTCCTCTTTACTCTTTGATAATTTCCCTCTAATTGGATAAAATGCCCCTTCACTAAAAGAAAGGAAACCTGAAAAGTGGCTTTCTCTGCTCTAACAAGGAATCTTTATCATGTATAAATAAATTCAGATATGGCAAGTTCTCACCACTACTGGCTCCTCAGTTGGCACATTATATATGAGGCCATTGCGATACAAGACTTGATATGGGGGGACATTGGAAGATGTGCAGAGAAACCCAGAACAGCCTGCTTCCTCCACTCCAAACCCCCTCTTCTAGTAAAGGAGAACATAAAGCCAGGGAGAGAGAGGGCAGCGCATTCGAGACAGGCTCATATTCTCTCAGAGGTATCGGAATGAAATGAAAGCTTTCCAAAGGGGAGCAGAATGCTTCCCTCCCACGGGCACCACATTATCTCGTCTTAAGCACTAAGATTCTTAGAGCTCATGGCACCTACAAAACAAGATGGGGAAACACAAGCCTAGTGCATAAAGAAGAAAGAACAGATGCCACAGGCCTAAAGACTGCCCAAGCTGCTGAGGCCCAGAGTCTCAAAGAGAAGGCACGGAGCGGGGTCCAGCAGCCGCGGCTGAGGTAGGGGTGTGAGTGCGGCTCGCCCTCTAGAAGAAACCTTACTTTTCAGTGATCCTCTCTGTGTACACTGAAAATGCCATCTTTTTTGAGATGTGAATCCATATCACATCACGAATCACATTGTTTTAATACTTTACACCCTCTTCTCAATGGTAAACACTTTCTAGTTCAATTTTATTTTTTTCTCTAATTCTTGAAGTATATGTGTAATTCTAAATAATAATGTACACATGGCTTTAATTCAATGTCAATTCTGAAAACTTTCTATAGCATTTACTGTGTGCCCGGCCCTATTTAAGTGCTGGATATAGGGCTTTTTAGGACTTTGGAGAGGTAGACACATGACCAAAATATTAAAATACATCTTAAACTGTGTTGAACTCTAGAGAGGAAATATGAATAAATAGTATCAAAAAAGCTTTGAGGAGTGAAAAATAATTTTGATTAGATGCCTAAGAGATGTTAAATTAGGAGCTAAAAGATGATCAAGATTTGAGTAGGCTAGACAATAAAAGAAAAACACATTCCAGCATAGGAAATAATATAATCAAAGGCATGGAGGCATGAAATGACACAAGGTGATCACAAATGGAAAAGTATGGCTTTAGAGGAAGGTTCAGTTAATAAGTCTGAGAAGTGGCAAGAGAAGAGTCTAATAATTATGGAGAATTGGGAGAAGTTGGGATTTTATTTTACAGACAAAAAAAAAAAGAGAGAGAGAGACAGAGAGAGAGAAACTAAATGTTTTTGAACCAAGTTAAGATATGCCCAAATCTGTGCTGTAGGGATGCAGGTGGTTTAGATGGCAGAGACACAAGAGTTAAGAGCCTTGAGGGTCTATATTAGAGCAATAACAGTGCAGGCAAGGGAAGAGAATATTTTGAGAAGGATGTGAAGTACAGGGAATAGAACTTGCTAAATTATCAGTTAGAAGGAGAAGAATAGAAAGCATGGAAATATCCATGCATTCATTTATTTCAGAAATATTTATTGGCTGCTAGTACAAGAACTGTGCTTGGTAGTGGAATATAACTAAAGTTTTTAGTTTAGGTGACTGAATAGATGGTAAAATAATTAACTGAGTTAAGGAATTAGGAAAAATGTTAGGCTTAATAAGCAGATAATTAGATTAATTTTGAATTCGTTGAAGTTGAGATAGCTCAAGACCATTTTTTTGGAATGTGTTAGGAATTTAGGAGAAAACTCAGAATGATTCTGGCATATTTGAATGTCATCAGTAACTATGAAGTAAATGATCCACTGGAAGTAGAAGAGATTAATAAAGAATACACAGTATGAATAAAACTGATTTAAAAAAATGCTAAATCACTGGACAAATATACATTTTGTCCCCTTCTAGATATGGGGGAATATTCTTTCTCAAGGCAGAAGAAAAAAAAAAAAAAAAACAAGATATTTCTCCTTAGCCTCACTGACATTTGCTCTCCTCAAGTCTAAACTCGTTCTCTGTCTTCCCAAGAACATGTATTTGCAGAGTGAGACCTACCACAAGCCATGCTACAATTGATTGTGCGAACAAGCATCTGCCTGTTCCTGCATCTTGTTTTCAATTAGCCGATGTCATTAACCACAGAAAAGACCGTCATTCATAGTTAAGGTTTGTGACACCCACAGAAGTTGCTGCGAAAATTCATTGTGATGTGTTTAACATTTGATTTGCATCTTCATTGTGGCTACTCATTAATTATGACTACCAATACTTTCTTTTACTTTGCTCTTTTTTACTTTTTTTCTGTGTTCTCGCTGACATCAAAGGAATTTTAGTATGCAGTCCTGAATTCACACAATACATTACGTGGTTAAAAAGATGACGGTTCTTCTTAACATTAAAAGTGGCAAAATGAGTATAGGTAAAATTCAAGTAAGTATAATATTCACTTGTTTAACCTGAAGAAATAAAAGTCTGCAATAGACTGGATAACTTATTGATGTTAGGCAGGAGGTGAGGACAATGCAGATTTGAAGTATAATAAAGTATGCTATGTTCCATGAAATTAGCAATGAGGACTGGTAGATGTCAGATGGAAACAAAAGAGTTATGTATGCTTGAGGTAGTATAAGTCAATATCAGTTCCATTATCTGATTTTGTCATTTTCTTTGAGTTCCTGTGGTTGCCTACATCAGAGATTTGGATGCAGTCAGATCAGACTAATTTGGCACCATTTGAAAACTCTTATTATATATCTGTTCATGTTTTATCTTTTGGAGACAAATGGATGATGAGTGGAAGGAGAAGGTAAAGTAGTTGTTTTGTATTTTATTTTCCCCGATGACTTACTGCACTGAAAAAAATACAAATTAAATATCAGAATTTTCAATGTGTTCATCAATTTAAAACTTTTTAAAGAGCAAGTGGTAAAAATCAAGGCTAAGACTTCTGGTTGAACAATGTAGATTATTAGATACATATCTATCTCTGCTTCCTCCTGAAATGTCACTGAAAAGGATAAAACAACGTATAAACCCCAAAGAATAAAGAAAATGAGGGATATGATGACAGATAAAAATTTTCAACAAACTTTTGGGAGATAGGAAGCAGATAAACAAATTGTAAATGACTTAAGCAAAGAGAGTAGGTGGAAAATGGATCAGTTCTTACTATAGAATTTCAGAAGGTACCAGAAATTAGAGACTATTACCTCTGAAAGTGAGAGTAAAGTTGGACCCATTAACAAGTTTTTGCTAAAACCCAGTTTTGTAAGCAAGTAGGTTCCCAGATCCTTCTCCTCTGCCCCAAATACCTAGGCAACGCTCTCTCTGTCACCCATCAGAAGCTAACTTTTCTCTATGAAGAAAATGCAGCAAAAAGGCAGAAGGCCTGGGGTGAACAGAGAACTGGAGGGAGGTGCCATGATAACAGTAAGGGTTAAGTGAAATTCACAATTTTAAATAGTGAGGTCCCATTCCATTCTTCCGCTCAGCTCCAAGAACAAGGGCTGGCAAGCATAAACTCTCAGGCAGAAGATTAGAGGTTTTTTGCTCTAGAGTAACTGAACACCGGAAGAGAAAAACCTATCAATAGTGAAACTTTTAGTGTTCTTTTCCCAAGTCTCTACCCCTAAAGCTTGCTCTGGCCCTGCCAGATCATCAACAATGAAGCATCCAGTTGTAAGCCCTATCTATGTATATAAAGCTTTCAAACAATGCCCTTGATACCTCTCTCTTAGGTATAAAATAACTGTCAAGAAGGTCAGGCATTTGAAAAAACCTCTAACATAATGTTAGAGAGTAAAGCAAACATGAATAAAGGACTCGGAAAAAAAAAAGAGCCAACACAAGGAGGAGAAGAAAATATCAAAATAAGTCTATAATTAACATTCTTAGAGTCTGAGATAAGAGAAAATAATGTACCCACAAAATAAAAGATTTTCCAAAAAAGAAAGCATTCAGACAATAAGAAAAACCTCACAGAAATTAAAATATGATAATGGAAATATTTTAAACTGGTATATGGATATGAAAATCTCCCAGAAGGTCAAACAAAAATACAAAGAGACAATAGGAAAGAAAAGTTAAAAACATTAACGGTTTAATTCAGTTGGTCAACTAATATGAGTCCTAGAAAGAGAAAACATAAGGAAAGACATTATCAAATAAATAATATAAGAAATTTTCCCAGGATGGAAGAACTTGAAGTTTCAGAACAAAAGGGCTTAGAACAATACATGCATGCAAAGAAAAAAAAAAACAGTATAACTATTCATATCATCATGAATATTCAAAACACCATGGACAAAGATACTAATAGCCTCCAAAGAGGAAAGAAAGGTTACATTTAAATCAGGAGGCATGGGACTTTACAACACCAAGATCTAGAAAAAAATAGAATTGTGACTTCAATATTTTGAAGGAAACCTCTTTCTAATTTAGAATTCTGTTTCCCCCAAAGTATCACTTGTAAGAGAAAAGGCATGTTCAGGTATGCAAATATCAAAAAAAATGTGCCTCCTGTGTATCCTTTCTTGGAAAGCTACTTAGGGATGTACTCTGATAAAAGCAACAGAGTAACACAGAAAAAATTCAGGAGGTAGAAAATTCAGTAAAGTGGAGGGGTAAATCAAATGCTTAAATTAAGTCCCACGGTGACAGCAATGCCAGCGACCTTGAGAGCTCTAGTCCAGACTGCAACAGTCCTCTGAGTGGCCCAGGAGGGCTGTCTGCAAGGGGGAAAAATGGAACTGAAGAACTAACTGATGTTTTAACAATTTTAAGAGAAGTGTTACAATTATTTGGGGAAAGAATTATTGATAATCAAGCAAATGAAAAAAAATGAGACAATCGATAGACTAAATTCTAAAGGAAAAGATATATAATCATAGTACTGTATAACCTTGATATAAATAATACTTACATAACCCTAAAGAAAGAAAATATTATAATTACTTTAAGTAAAACTGGTGTTATATGTACATTACCGGCATGGGTATAGGAGGCATGTATGTGGAGAATGAGTATAGTAGAATGGATATGAGAGCAAAAGGCTTATTTCTCTAAATAAGAAAGGAAGTCAGATATTTCAAAATAAATATTTAAAAACAAGGAGAAACTAATATTTGGGAATCTGGAGGTAAGTGCCAGAAGAAACTGCTAAAAAATATTGAATGTGATTGCCTCTAAAAAATTGAAAGGTACAGGAGAGAGAAAAGCAACTTATGACCTCTAGGAACTAGTCCAGGACTATCAACTGGGCCCTGGTGTTCTCCTGTTGAATATAAAGAATTTCCCAGAAAATCAGACAAGGCCACTCTGCGACTGTGATTGATCAAGGCAAAAGGAAGACCACTCTACAATCGTATCTAAACACAGACAAGATAAGAGCATTGTCCTAGCCACAAAATACCAAACATCTCTCTATTCTAGCTAGTATGAGGGCTGCTTCTTACCAACAGTAGCTTTAGCATCTTTCTAGTCTGTCTTTCTTATAGATACAATTTATTGAGATACCCAATCATAAAATTGTTCTCGCTTTTAAACAGCATCCATTCCAGAGCAGGAAACTTCCAAAGTCATATAACCAAAGCCCAATCCTATAATAAGTCCCTTTAACACCCTTTAACTGAGACACCCCATGGCTGTGAGTTTTCCCTCACTGAAATGAGTGCTAAGCCCAACCTGTTCAATTATAGGTGTGTTCTGTGGCCTTTTGCTGGAGGGCATTGACAGATACTTGGGTATTCGGGTTGAGAGGAAAGCAAGGAGCAAGTACCTATTGCTTTTCTTTAGAATTGCCATACTATTTGATTCTTTAAAAACTATATACATGTATTATTTTGATACAAACTAAATGCACATATTAAGAAATAACTATGGTCAAATGCTATGTTCACTACAGATCCTTGAAGATCATATTAAAATCAACATAACATATTCACATCACATGGATTACTTCAGAACAGCTAACACATACTCTATTAATTTTATAAAGAGTAATTTATCATTTGAAAATGATTAGAATTCAGTGGCAAGTATCCAAGAATGAACTTAAAAGCATTCAAATCGACCGGGCATGATTTTCAAACAGAGGTGAAATAATTACTACCCGGCAATGTTCCAATATGAAATAATTCATCTAGAGCACAGAAGCCTAGATACAACAGAAGGCCAAAATATGTTTGGGGATTAAGACAATAACGAAATATAATAAACAATCTACATGTTCTTTTTAAAAAGATAATTATACCATTCTTCCAAAAAAGTAATTTAAAAAATTTCTTATTGTCATCAAATACACAGACAGGGTTCAAATTTCCAATTGCCTCTTAAAAATTACAAACGACTTTCTTTTTTTACATACGTTTTTTAAATGGGGCTCTAAATAAGGTCCACACAAGAAACTAACTCCTTGTTAATGATTTTCTTACAAATTAAAGTAACTGAAAAACTCATTAAAAAAATATGCCAACAAAAATAGTGAGTTTAATTATATGCAGTTTAATTAATATGGAGTTTAATTATAAATTTGAAACTTATCTTTCATTTTAGTTATTTCTGTATATTGATGAGAATTAGAAGTAAAGGAGTTGATTCAGACTAAGTTTTTAGATTTGAAAAACAATAGCAGACATAATTGCAGAGATGGTTTCATCCCTTTGTGTTTGAATACATTCTTGAACCAATACCATTCAATTACTGTCAGTGTTGATTTTGAGATGTTTTGTCATATCTCAGAGTTCTGCAGTAAGTGTAAAGAAATCATTGTTCAGGGTGTCAGGACATGTGTTAGAATTGAAAAGTCATTAAGGGTATTCCATTATTTGGTTGAGTTTTTCTTTAACAGCATTAATGGCCCCTGAAATTAATATGTGTTTGCATTACGGCTTTGCAACCCTTCTCTGTTGAGTCATTATTGTGTTTGTAAAGGTTATGACTCGTTATATAGTCATGGGCCTATGATATGAAACTAATGAAGTAAATTTTCATGTGAAATAAAAACTAGACAGTTTTCTTCTCTGCCAGACTTTCTGGGACAAATGAGGGTGTGCCAGGTGCATTGCTACAGAGTTCCATGTGATGTCTCAGTATTTAGAATGTGTTTCTATACCTTCCTCTCTGCTTGACGTCTACTAGGGCACGTTAGACATTTGAGGTGTAGTTCTGTCACAGAGAAAGAAGAAAAAGAGTTTTTTTAAAAAAGAAGAAAAAGTTCACCTCCAGGTTTCTTCCTTTCCTCCGGACAGTCATAACAGAATGCAGTGGAATGCTGCTGTGCTATTCTAGATCTTACCTCCACAACTGCCCCTTCTGCCTACATACACCCTATCACATCTCTTAGAAACCTGATGTCTCCACTTAGCATACAAGAACTTATCTGTTTGAAAGTTGAATTGTCATGAGAAGTCTTATTCCTCACAAGGCGAAAATAAATTTTCAGGAAACAAATTCTTTAGTATGAACTATACCCTCAGCGTCACAGAAACTTTTCTGAAGCGAGAAAAGGATGCTGAGGGATGCCCAATTATTTTCAGAAATAATTGAACATTTCCAACTAAATCTGGATGGACTGAGACCACCTTAGGACTCCCAGTGTTCATCATAACCAGGAAAAACAGATTGTACACATTGAATCATTAAGCGTCTTTGTTGCTCAGAAATAAAATTCATTATAAATAGAAAGTATTACGTTCCTCAGAACCACAACTTTCTCCCCTCTTAGATCATTATTATCTTGACACATTTGATCTTATGCTTATTAACTTCTGTCTTAAATTATTTACACCCACTACAGATATTAGCGATGTTCAATAGCAGAAAAAAAAAAATACCACCAATCTTTCTTTTTGCTCTTCTTTTCCTTTTCATTGCCCTCATCACCAGGTTCAGAGGCATCTTAAGATCTCAGTGAGTGGCAATGGGTGGGAAGACCAGCTGTAACTGGCCCAAGGCAAGCATTTTTGTTATGAAATGATCACCAGCATCGCCTTTCTGGCCCGGTTTCCCACCGTCTCTCCCTTCAGCATATCTTCCATGTTGTTCTTTCTTTCTTGCTGCCATGAGTCATCTGCCAAAAATCACTTAGATGAACCTATTTGTACTAGAGTCTTGGCAGGTCTGTGAGTTTCCCCACCAGCACTACTTGAACTTTTTTAAAAAAATGAATCTGTAATGCTAAAATCGAAGCTTCAATGGAATGTCGTTCCAGGTACCTCTCAGCCTACGTGTTAGGTCAACACGGTGAAGTAATATCATTGGGAGTATTTTTTCTTTCTGTGTCTTATTTTGAGCACTATCCAAAATGCATGACTTTTCACTTGATCATTTCTTAACTTAGAATTAGCAATAAAATTTTAAGGGAAATTCATTTGATTTTTAAAAAGTTTTATAACTTTGTGATAAAAATGGGAACAAGAATGAATTAATTTCTGTTCTCATGAAGGACACAATCTTTGTTAGGACATAGACAATCCAAGACTGTGTCACCTTTTAAACATGCTGTTACAGTAACTGTTAGACCTAGATAACAGCTCCAATGTAATCCCAGGTTCCCATATTAAATTAAGTCTGCTTTGGGTTATTTAGGTCACATACTGCATAAATGCCCTGTGTCATTTTTCTGTACATAGTGAGTTGTGCTTCCGTTTTTTTCTATAATATACATTTATTTTTGGAGCTCATTAAACAGGTTAGAGAATTTAAATAGGTCTAGCCAGCAGACAGAAGCTAAAGCTGAAGTTAGAAATACTCTGCGGTATTATCTAACAAGATGAGGGTCGTTTTTAACACTTGGTGGCCAGCTACAAAGGAACTAAGCTATTTAAAAACCAGGTCTTAAAACCAGGTCTACACTTTAAAAAAATATATTGTTATTGCTTAAGAATATTACTTTCGTTTTAAAAGCAAAATCCTAACAGCTAGTGAATGCTATAAGGCTTAAGCCACTTTGTCCAGGTGGGAAGGGTATAAGAACATTGTAGTTTAAATAATATAGTCCAGTTTGACTTTTCTACCACCCCTCTCATACTCCCTTTTGCTGCAAATACATGGTTGTAATCTCTACTTATTCTAAAACTGATTTGTATTTTTCTAAAGTCTAAGATCTCTTCCGGAAAATAAACGGGCGCATAGGGATTAAAGATTTAATTGCATTTCCGGAAAGTTGCCCTATGAATTCATTTGATTGCACAGGACAGTACAGTTAAGTTAGAACCTCTGGGAAGTGGCTTCCTTGTATTTCAAAGAATTTAATTTCGTAGTACCTTATTTATGTGCTAATAGTACTAGGGACTAGTAGTACTAGGGACTATGAGGGACTATTAGTACTAGGAGAAATAAACCAGAATCTTCAATACCAGAGGACTTCCCTTATTTCAAATGTATAAAAGAAATAATATATTCATCCATGGGAAGAACTGACTCCTCTGGGAACTTTTAAAAACCAAAATTTCATTAATTAAATCTTAAAAATTTTAATGATAGCTTAAAATAGTAAGAAGAAGCAATTTCGAAAGAATATTACTAATTCAATAACTAGAAGTGCAAGAAGCATGCAGAATTTACCTTGTATGATAAGCTATAAGATTTTAAATATGCACTTTTTCACATATTCAAAACACTCTCATGAAGAAATTCTAGATTTTTAAAAAGTACCATACTCTCAAATACTTCATTGTGCTTCACTTGCTCTCATTTCAGCAATGAGCTCTAAATTTAATATGTGGAAAATAATCTCAACATTCTCAAGAACCCAGAAAGTGGAGCACTTCAAGAATAGATAGCAGGTGACATGCAAGGAATTAAAAAAAAAAAAGAAAACAAAAGAAAATATTTGCAGTATGCTTTTCGAGAAGAAGAATGATCCATGGGAGTATGTGGAAGTGTTTTGAGGACTTTTACAGTTGAAATCCATATCCTTGTCCAAGAGAAGAAATAGTAGTGTGTTTGTATGACCTTGAAGATTGATATTTGGAGTCATTACTTGATTCAGCAGCTCTGGCAATGCCCTTTTGTTTGATACAAAATAAACAAAGAAGCACAATATAATAAGGCAAGTGAGTTAATGAGAAAGTTTGCTATGTGAATATAGTTTTAGCTTCTATATAATGTTAACTGTATCAGTGTGATAGTGGTGATATCTTTCCTACAGTTTAGCTGTGAGAATTGGGCCAATAATAGATATTGCAACCCTTTTGGGGACAACTTTAATCAACATCATCTGTGAGCCATGACTAGAACAAGCAGCAAGATTACCTATAATAATAACCCACTGGAGTGAATGAAACCAAGTGTTTATCACCAAATCTCTGCTGGACAAAACTGGCTTGTTCACCTACATATGACAGAGACAGGGGCTGTAGTGAGACATTTGTCCACCAGTCAATATTGCTGTGGTTTATTATGTACTAAGCATTGTACTAATATGTAGGTGGCTTAAAATAAATAGTTCTGGTCCTTGTGAATCTGAAAAATGTGGTTGGAGCGACCAAACATTGCATTTGAAAGCAATCAAAGGAAACCAAAAATTTACGTCAAAAGAGCAAATTAGCCATGTATTAACCAGGTTGTAGAAGAATGAGTGCTATAGATTAGACAAGAAAAGCAAAGGGAAGAAGTAGCAAATAGCACGGGCAAGCACATGGAGTGTAGATATTAAATAAACATAACTTCAGACATCTTCAAATGCAACTTGGAACCCGTTAGGAAGTCCAGGTTTGTTGAAGGAACAGCAGATGAACCATGAATGCAGCAGTAAAACCACAGTAAAACCACCCCCAGGGATGCAGTACAGAGGCTGTTGTTTCATTCATCATGTGGTTATACCAAGCACATCCTGTTGCTTGGGGACAAGAACTGTGAAGCAGCCAACATCTTGAACTAAAAAAAAAAAAAAAAAAGAGTTCTCTAGGTTATACATCAATTTATTTTGAACAATGACATTTTTCTGCTCAATCCTTGAATCTCTCAGGATGATATATAGTTGAATTTGCTTGACCAAGAGAAAACTTTGTAGATGTGAATTTGAATGAAGAATGAAAATGTAAGCATTTTTTTCCCCTGCCCTATAATATGTAAGGTACTGAAAGAAATAGTTTCACTCACACCTGCTTCCTCTCTAGGGGATCCTGGAGTTTTTACTATTACTCTGTGGTAATTGCCAATATGACTATTTTCTCTTATGTTTACTCTTGAAAGATTTTCTGGGATACAAAAATAGTAAACCAATAGAAGTATATTATAGCAGGTAATTACTTCTAGGCCCTTTCAACTGAAAATTGAGATTCGAAGCCTTTGGATCTCTCATAAGCCTTCAGAAAAGTGCTTTTTTTATGCTGTGGCTGATTTGCGTCTGCTACATAAAGTATAGTTTCCTTGAAGTTTTGAAGATACATTCTTTGGAAAGCCTCGATACCATGATAAAATTGAACTTACAGCACTTTGTAAGCTCAAACTCAAGGGGTTTCCCACAAGTAGAGTTTATTTTCAATATTTTAAAAGAAAACAACAGCAAACCACCTCAAACAAGTGTACACTACACCAGAAATGTTTTCCATGTGTTGTGGACAAATAAAATTCATCAATTTTTGATGAGTGCTAATAATTTTAATTTTAAACCCTAAATTTGGCAAGATAACTTACAAATATGTTCATTTGTTACAAATGTTTGCTAAGTATTGACTGTGTGTCAGATACTCTTTAAGGCATTGAGAACACAAATCCCATCCTCCTGTAGCTAATATTAAGTGGACAATTCTTATCTTGTACTTTAGCCTACTAGGAGAGGCTAGCTAGCCAACTATTTCAGATAGACTTAAATAAACAATTTCTAATGCTATGTAATCTGCATTTATCATGTATTTTTGTTTGGAGTTTATCTTAGTGCTACAGGAAAAAGAGCAACATGTTCTTAACATGTTGCGGCATGTAAAGATTATCTGATATTTCAACACAAAGTTAAAAACAAATTCTTTCAGATCTGATTGTTTTGTTTATCTTGACGGCGAGAATAAAGTAATTGTTAACAGTTATGCTTGAAACAAAACTCCATTTCCAAATAGTTACTTATATTATTGCCCATTGTTGTCAAGCATAGCATCTGTTTTATACAATATATACCAAAAAGTGGGTTTTTAAATTGGTTGAAGTTTCACAAAACTATTATAATGACTAGGAAATTGTAGCTATTTTTAGGATCAATTTTTTTCCCTTATAATGAATTAGCTCTTTTGATGGGTTAAGGATCCATTTTCATGAGGTCAGATCACTGGATGGAATTTTGAGTTCTTGGAACTTCAAAAGGCTCATTATGTGTTTTAACATTCAAATTTAACTTGAAAGGAAATGCTTCACTTGAATCCATTTTCTGACCATGTCTTTGTAAACAAATGTGAGTTTGGAAACTTCCTCTGGCCAATGGCAACTCTTTTTGTCATTCCTGTTTGTGTTCTCTTAGGATAATTAGATGTCTAAGTGTTGAAATTGATTAAGTTTAAACTTATAAAGAATCATTCAATTCCAGAGCTGGAAATGATCCCTTAGGTCCCCACTAGGGATGTGCACTGAGGGATGAATGAGCTACAGAGCTGCATCTACTACCAATTAGTTCCGTATTCTAGTTCCAGTATCTGACTCAGGTGAAAAAGAAATATTTGTTCTATTAAATAAAAAAGCTATATGTAAGCGTTGTAAACTTACCTGAATTGAGACTGTTAAACTATTCACAACTCACTTAAATATTATTTCTTTCTGTGAGAAAGGGAAATTGCTTCCTTCTTCTCTTTCTGTAGGGGTGGGAGCTGAGAGAGACTTGGGTGAAGAAGAGAGAGAAGGAAGGAAAGGTGGGAAGGAGGAAGGAAGAAGAGAAGGAAGTGAGGAAGGAGAGGAGGGATTCTGGATGGATCTTGCTGTTCTAAGGAGCATGTCTATCTGGAAGGTCATGAGCCAAAGTCTCTGCTGCAGAGGAATCCCAGGTCTCAGCAGCAGACCTGCCTTAGTATCACTGCCACACCCAGTCACTTGCTAGGAGCCAATGAGAAGGTGTGGCCCTAGCAAATTGATATGATGGGTTCCAGAGCTGGGCCCATTAATTATACTCTCAGCAGTCAGAGATCCAAGAGACATAGTCTCATGGCTACCACAGCAATGTATATGTTATGTCCTTAATTTACCTTGAGCAGAGTTAATTTTACTATTTCCCATTTTTGTTTATCTATTTAATAGATAATAAAAATCGCTTTTTTTTTTTTACCCTATCATAGACACTGTTAAAATCTTTACATGGCTTTATGTCATTTAATTCTCACAAACACCTGTTATTATTCCCATTTTACAGAAGATTACTTAATATGGTTCTTGTGCAGACAGGCTGTGATGGCTATTACGTCATCTCAGTTAAACTGAGAACTATTTCTCAGAATCCCCTCACCAATATGGTCCCCTTACTATAGATTTAACCAAAAGAAGAACTTGCAAGAGGTTTGGATATTGGAAGTAATACAGCAAACATTCCTCTATGAAAATTATTTTGTAGCCAGACGAGGTGATAGACAGATGAAGTGGTGATCAGTGGGTTCTGGTGTGTCTTAGTTCTCCTGTGCTCTGCATGTAGATCTTCTTCCAGCCTAGTGGCCCTGATGATCAACAGTGGCCTCATGAATACCCCCAAATGCTTGGCTGTGGACCCATACGGTGTGGTCTTCACAGAAAGAACAACTCTCCATAAAGCTCGCCTTGGGATCTCTTTTTATGGCACTAATTTAGTTACTGGATGTACTCGGTTTCTCAGATTAACTGCTTGATAATTTCTCTGATCCTCTAAACTCTTCCTTTTAGACCCTGGCTCCTCCCACAGTTGTAAAGTCTAACACCTGTAATAAATCCCTTTGCCTAGAGCAGTCAGTGACTCTTTCCCCCTGCTTGAACCCTGACTGATAGAGTAACAGCGCAATAAACATCCACTGAATGAATGGGCAATTTAGACCTGGCCTATGGATTGAGATCTGTGCAGTCAGGCTTCAGAGACCAATATCCCCTGCTTTGGATAAGGAAAGTAGGCACAGTTCATTTGTTTCAAATATCAAATATGCAAGAAGAAAATTTGACCAGAAGTTATTGAAACTAAAGTACCTCAATTGTAGTTTTCCCATTCAAGAGTTCATCTTATTGTTTTACAATGTGTGATATGTGGGTCCAAAATTTTGTCCAAAAATTAAATAAGCACAAATACATCTGGTCGAGACTGCAGATTTTTGTGTCCTAGAGAGAAGAGCAAAGCATTTTAGTCAAGAAACTTCTAAGAACAGACATTAACAGTCAAGCCTCTAATATTAAATAATTCCTAATGTATCTAAAATAGCCTGCAAAATATATCTTCAGGATGCTGAATGTAGGTATTTAATATTATTAAGTCATATATAAAAGCGAGTGTCAAAAAATAGCTTTCAAAATTAATGGCTTTGCTATACTTTCTATCAAACTTTTTATAAGACATTTTTGTAAGAAAATTTTATAAGACATTTATCTCTTTGATGCTTTTGAACTTTAAATTATGAGCTATATAGAATAAAAATAAGAAAAAAAATCACCAAAAATGCTGTCACACCAACCCAGGAGAAAAAAATGTGGAGCCATAATAACATTCACACCACACAGCTCTTTTCTGTGTTTGCTCTATTGATCTATTGTGTCTCAGCTCCAAGTATATTTTTCTTTATACTTCTGCATGCTGCAGATTTGCCAGCTGACATCCTATTTGGTTCTGCCAATAGGACTCACTAGAGGAGGCTAGATGGGAGCAGAAAGGACCTCCTTCCTCTGTCTTGTTTTTTCTCTCAGCAATGCCCGGCAATGGCAATTTACCCCCTACGTGACTCTTTTTGGCACTTCTGGAACAAGTCTCATCATAAGCCTTAGATAAAACAGCACCAGCCAGGCAGGACACCCAACAAAGGTGTGAGCCTCAGCTCTGTAGGCCCCTCCTCTGAGCTGCTTCTCTAGTAAATTCCACTTTTCCCTTTTGTTCTCACAGCCCTTGTGGAAATAGTTGCTTGCTCTTACTGGATTTACCCCAGTGTTCCCATTATGTTCTCAGGGCCTCCAAAACCTGAGTCACCATTTCATATTAAATCCTCTTTGTCGAAGCAATGTGAAATCAGTTTTCCTGACTAAACTCTATTTGATATACTCATTATTACATGGCTTCTAGCAAATAACAGGAGTTTTAGCTCTCCCTCTCTGCCTCCTTATTCCCCTTAACTATTTATGAGTGTTTCTAGGGTATGCGCTAAATGGCCTCAAGAAACATCCTACCAGCTACTATGAAGCATCTGCAGTTTTTTTCTTCTTTCTCCTCCTTTTTTTCTTTTTTCTCCTCCTCGTCCTTCTTCTTCTTTTTCTCAGTTCCTTGTGATGTGTGCTGTAATACCTTGAAAGCTATAAAAGTTAGTTTCTATTGAAAGGCATCAAAGGTGAGGTTCCCTGAAGGTTCAAATATGGACCCACTACTCATTCTGCTGTTCAATCTACTGTGCTCACTACTTGCTCCAAAAATATCGTACTATAACCTCTACTCTCCAGAGCTTCTTTCTTTGATGTACTTTACATACGACTTTTGTATCTTTTAGACCTGTACGCAACAGCTTTCACTTTTACAATTTATCTTATTACAAGTCCTGTGCTACGGCAGAAGTCTGAGTCATAATGCTAAATTGGAGGGCAATCTGTGTCATTGATGGAGTGAAGTACTTAGAATTGCCCACGTTCCCAGAGAGAGGAAGAGGTCCCACCCCCATGCCTGTCCTACCTCAACCAGATTATCATCAGTTATATCTGTTTCATTTTCATTTCCTCTGAAGATTTCATTTAAACAAAGGAATCTTCTGCTAAAAAAATATTTTCGAAACTGCCAGCATAGAACATCCAGATATGCCCAGACTTATCTAAAACGAAAGATAAAAATACCCAAGTTTCAAGCCGAGACGACCACTATAAATGGAAAGAATATTTACATGGCTCACGATTCTTAGAATTCAATATACAAATTTCTTCCAAGTTTTGTATCATTGAATAAAGAATAAATCCTCCCTTTATGTGTTGCAGATATTGCTGTCTGTAGATGATCCCCTAGAAAACTCAAAGCTTACATTACTTAAAATTGTGTTTGGGGTCCAAAGATCTTATTAGAAAAGATGTGATAGTTATATTTAGTGTTTTGGAGGCTCTATAATAAAAACTCCCATCAATTAAAAAAATCATAAATCAGAGTCCCTGAATTTCACTAGTCACACAAGAAAATATTAAGAAATGTATTGAGTTTTAGAGATTTCTAATAAGACATGCTCTTTACATTAATATGCATTAGTTCCAAGAAGTAAGTAAAATTTGCATATGAAAGAGATTAAAAAACTATAAAGTACTAACAAAAGTGAGGTATAGATATTTGTAGTACTCTTCTCAATAAAAGTAAGTACCTAGGCAAATTTTTAAACAAGCAAAAAAAAAAGGGAGATGGAAATACATAAATTTAAAAGAAATCAGAATATGTAGCGGAAGCCATATGAAAACAAGAATTTTTTTTTATAGTGGTATCGATTAACAAAATCCAGTAAGTTTCAAGTGATGATTCAATAGTAAGTCATATATATATTACATTGTGTGTTCACTGCCCATAGTTAGACTTCTTTCTGTCACCACATATTTGACCTCTTTTACTCAATCTTGTTCTTCCTTCTCCCTTTCCCTCTGGTAACCACTAGTCTATTGTCCATGTCCATGAATCTGTTTGTTTGTCACGTTTGTTTGTTGCGTTTAGATTTATGTCTCATATATACGTGAAATCATGTGGTTTTCAGCTTTTTCTGTCTGACTTATTTTGCTTAGCTTGATTATCTCAAGATCTATCTATGTTGTCACGAATGGCAGTATTTTACCTCTTCTTCAACTGAGTAAGAGTCCATTTTACTACATCTTCTTTATCCAATCATTTCTTGTAGGACACTTTGGTTGTTTCCATGTCCTGGCCACCATGAATAATGCAGCTATGAACATCAATGTGCATATATCCTTTCAGATAAATGGAAAACAATAATTTTCAATTGACTTATTTCTGAAAATGTGGTAACCCTATATGTTAGTGTTTATTAGTAAAATAAGTGAAATGTGAAAAAATATTAGTTGTCAAACATTGTACCCTTTACTTGAGATATTTGAAATAATTTCTGTGTGATTCCATATATATTTTATATTTTTTTTCCAAAGAAATGGTTCTTAATAGACATCTCTATAGAATTTTTTGATTTTTTTCTATCCTCATGGATTTCGGAATGGATTGTGCCAATGGATATTTTTCTTTCGCATGTTGTTCAGGTTAATCTCATAGATAGCTTGACGGTTTTCACATGTGCATCTAATTAGGATAAATATCCTTTACTGCCTTTGCTGTGACTTTTCATTAGTGAATAGCACCTTGTTCATGTTTAGTTTTCTTATTTATGATTCATTTAATCCAGTAGGTATAAATAAGACTGTTAATAGCTTTAGTGACTAATTCTTAACCCTGTAGACGTGTATCATTCATGGATTCATATGCCTGCTTTCAATATTGATTCTTTATGCTTTAACACAATCTACAACTTAATAGCATCAGACATGGCAAGTATTTTTGATCTCTAGATGAATTAGACAATTACTTCCAATAACTTTATAATACTTTTGGAGACATTAGATGTATTTTCCATTGGAAAGATCAACACTCTCCCATCCTTAAGAAGAAAAATTTTTTGACTTAAACTTAACACCAATTGCCTGATATAAATGGTTCTAAAGCTAAAACACAATTTTGGGTAAGAATCTCTAACTACCTAATGACTCTGTGAAAAAAACTGGTAGTTTTCCCTGATAGATATTCTTTCTTTACCCTTTTAGTAATAGAACTCTGAAATTTTAACTGAGCACATGGATGCCCAGAATAAAGTTTTCATTATTCAGCCTCCCTTGAAGCTAGGTGTAGCCATTTGATTAAGTTATAGCCCATAGGATATGAGAAAAAATAATGGGCAGCTTCTAGATCTGGACTATAAGAATACAGTGTGTCCTTTTTTCTTGCTTTCCTGCTAGCTGGAAGTGGATGTGATGGTGAGAGCTAGAGCAGCCATCTTTGTCCATGAGCTATATGCCGCAGGTTAATAAAGATAGAAAAACTTGATCCAATTCTGAAGTACTTTTACGTGAGTTAAGAGAGGAAAAATTTTTATCTTATTTAGATGACCGTTAAATTGGGCTTTGTTACCACATCCAAATAAGTATCCTAATTTATAAAACCCAAATACATAAAAATTTTATATGAGGCTCTTGAATAGTGTTGGTAGCTCTTGCTCAACTATTTATTACCAGTATGAATTTGACCAAATTATTTAAAGCCTCTTATTCCCAAATGATCTTTCCTTCTAAAAAATGTGGGTTACTTTGGGGATTAACACAGTTTATTCATGTAAGTGCTCACCTTGGTAGTTGCCACAAAGTTAGCCTCAAAAATAGTGTATAGTATTATATACTATTATAATAATAATAATAGTATTATTATTAGAGCACTACGTTAACCCATTCAGTTACATAGATGGATTTGGGGCAAATAACTATTTCAAGAGTTTCTTTGGAAGTCATGTCACTAAACTAGTTAACTAGTTGTTTGTTGTCAGTATACTTCAGTGAAATCTTTTAGGGCTTGTATCACCATTTGTTATCACCCACTCACAAATTTTCTAGGTTAAATTTTTCCACAGTATGGAACTTTATGACCTTTATTACTTTTTGGCTATAGGTAGGATTGAATTCAGGGTTGTTTTTTAAGTAAAAACCTTAACTTTATCCACAGAGATGTCTTGCTTTATTTTCATTAAGAGGACTAAACTTCTATTGAGGCCCATGTCTTGGAGGCTCTATGATTTTTGTTCAGTTTGTCAACTCTATCTCCAGCTTGATGTCTATGCACCTTGAACTGATGTCTAGAATATCTGCATGCTGGTAACATTTTAAAGATTATTTCCTTTAAACCATGCCCACCAAAACATTCTCAATAGCTTTGCTATAAGAAGTTATAGTTGATACTCTTCTTTGAGCATTACCTATAGGATACAGGGTTTCTCAATTACACTGGATCAGCTTTTCTGAAAATATGGTTCAGTAAACTAAAAATGTTGTACAAAAAAAAAAAATGGTTATGGTTTCCTGATCAAATAACTCTAGGATATGTTAAAGTAAACAAGATTTAATAGATTTCTTTCCTGCAGGACTCCTGTGAAGATTTTAATATGATAATGTATGCCATGAATATTCAGGAGAATATTGATTGATGCATTTTTAGAACTTACTTGATCCTGAAGCTCTTGTTCGCATAAAGCAGTATATAGAACAACTATGAAACCTTAGTTTGGAAATGCTAATTTTATGATTGGCTTAAGCAGGGTCATTGGAGAACTGCATGGATTCTCTGCATAACCGTCCCATCCGATTAAACCATTAACTGAGTACTTTCTTGGATCTATCTCTTGCTCCTTAAACCTCTTTGGACATTATTCATTAAAATAATGACCATTCCCAGGGCCTATCCTCAATCTGGCTTTCTCTCTTTTTCATTGAACATTGCCATCGAGGTCTCTATAGAACTAATAGCTAAGAACTTTAATTTCTTCAAGACTTTGTCTTGCCTATAAAGCAAATCCATTTGCTCCGAATTTATCATGATACTAATGTGACTTGTTGATGACCTGCCTGGTAATGTTATTGACTGAATCCATTTTTTTCTCGTGAGCTATTATGAGTAATAAAAATATTTTTAATGCTCAGATATGCCACAAGAAACCTGTAAGCTGGAATTCAAAATGCATAGCTAGACCCCTAGAAATTATAGCTAAGCTACAAATTTTGTCAACTGTAAGAATAAATTTGAATCAGGATCCTGTTGACTGTATTATCGATATAATATGCAAGAAGATATATTAGGGAATGGATGGTGCTTTGCAGACTTGGATCTTGTTATTGTTGTATATTGTTTAATAGGAAGATAACAGTCTTATATAGGCCTATACCTAGGACATGCTTTGCTCATTGAAATATTTCTATCAATAACATACAGAGAAGAAAGCTGCTGTATAAATCTGTTAGCTGGGCAAAGTTTTGGCCATGGATGCAAGAATCCATTTCAATAGCCTAGCTCTAGTCACTATTTATGCTAATAACACTGCAGCCCCAAGGGGACGTGGCCTGATATAATAATTATAGTGAGGTAGGCCTATCCATCTGATAGCTATACTTTTGAATACCAGCTATACTTTTATAAGGTGTGTGGTCTTGGGCAAGTTATTTAAACCTGTAAACCTTTGAGTATCCTTGTCTATTAAATGAGACTAATGTTAGGATCTAATTCATAGAGTTGCTGTGAGGATTAAGGGAGATAGTTTATTCACTGAGCTTGCATGTGAGCAGTTAATAAATATGACCTTCATATTAATAAATATGGATAGTATTTAATAAATATAACCACCCATGCACACATGCATGCAGGCGCTCCTATAAAAATAAAAGACTCAAGCCTTGTTGATGTAGTGGCCTATTCTTTTCATAATATGTGTCTACTAAATGATACACTTGGCCACAGGTTCTCATCTACTGTTCTTAGTCATGTTAGATGTAGTTTGTAAAGCACTTTGAGGTTCAGCTTTGAAGAAGGTAAGACAGTTCATACATCTGAGGTAAATGCTGGCTGTCTGTCTTGAACCTTGCTGAAGGCTGTGGAGTGTATGAGAAAAGTGTGAGGTAGGCATTTGGTCTATTGAGAGAAAGAAACATAAACCAAAAAACGGCTGAGGAGGGGTGTTAAAATCTGCTGGCTGAGAAGTATTTGCAGGATCTCGGGAGCGGAATAAGAGTTCAGACTCCAGCAGTGTTGGGTGGCAGTGGGGGTGGAATTGGGACAGAGATGGAGAGAACTAGGAGAGAAAGGGACAGAAAATTAAAGCTGCACACCAATTAAGGGGCTACCCTTCCTCTCTATCTCCTTTACCCATTGATCTGATCCTTCTACCTGATGCAGCACCTGGTGAATGAGGGAAGTGGTAAGAAAGTGAGAGAAGTAAAGTTCAACTCTCTGATCCCATTCATCACCCCAAGGAAAACTTCCAGACCTGAAGGAGGCTTATGGGAAGACAGTACATTTTATATTGAATGAACTATACTGGAGTTAGTCTTTTTTGCTAAAGCAAACTGGACATTTTTGTCATATAATTTAGATTGTTCTTGTCATTGACAGAGATTAGAAAATCTAAGGGGCCCTCCCTCTATTTCATTGAAGGGCAGGGAAGAGTAAGTTCAAAA
>NW_011888786.1:16271592-16274745 GCF_000151845.1 Pteropus vampyrus | reverse complement strand
TCCCATCCGATTAAACCATTAACTGAGTACTTTCTTGGATCTATCTCTTGCTCCTTAAACCTCTTTGGACATTATTCATTAAAATAATGACCATTCCCAGGGCCTATCCTCAATCTGGCTTTCTCTCTTTTTCATTGAACATTGCCATCGAGGTCTCTATAGAACTAATAGCTAAGAACTTTAATTTCTTCAAGACTTTGTCTTGCCTATAAAGCAAATCCATTTGCTCCGAATTTATCATGATACTAATGTGACTTGTTGATGACCTGCCTGGTAATGTTATTGACTGAATCCATTTTTTTCTCGTGAGCTATTATGAGTAATAAAAATATTTTTAATGCTCAGATATGCCACAAGAAACCTGTAAGCTGGAATTCAAAATGCATAGCTAGACCCCTAGAAATTATAGCTAAGCTACAAATTTTGTCAACTGTAAGAATAAATTTGAATCAGGATCCTGTTGACTGTATTATCGATATAATATGCAAGAAGATATATTAGGGAATGGATGGTGCTTTGCAGACTTGGATCTTGTTATTGTTGTATATTGTTTAATAGGAAGATAACAGTCTTATATAGGCCTATACCTAGGACATGCTTTGCTCATTGAAATATTTCTATCAATAACATACAGAGAAGAAAGCTGCTGTATAAATCTGTTAGCTGGGCAAAGTTTTGGCCATGGATGCAAGAATCCATTTCAATAGCCTAGCTCTAGTCACTATTTATGCTAATAACACTGCAGCCCCAAGGGGACGTGGCCTGATATAATAATTATAGTGAGGTAGGCCTATCCATCTGATAGCTATACTTTTGAATACCAGCTATACTTTTATAAGGTGTGTGGTCTTGGGCAAGTTATTTAAACCTGTAAACCTTTGAGTATCCTTGTCTATTAAATGAGACTAATGTTAGGATCTAATTCATAGAGTTGCTGTGAGGATTAAGGGAGATAGTTTATTCACTGAGCTTGCATGTGAGCAGTTAATAAATATGACCTTCATATTAATAAATATGGATAGTATTTAATAAATATAACCACCCATGCACACATGCATGCAGGCGCTCCTATAAAAATAAAAGACTCAAGCCTTGTTGATGTAGTGGCCTATTCTTTTCATAATATGTGTCTACTAAATGATACACTTGGCCACAGGTTCTCATCTACTGTTCTTAGTCATGTTAGATGTAGTTTGTAAAGCACTTTGAGGTTCAGCTTTGAAGAAGGTAAGACAGTTCATACATCTGAGGTAAATGCTGGCTGTCTGTCTTGAACCTTGCTGAAGGCTGTGGAGTGTATGAGAAAAGTGTGAGGTAGGCATTTGGTCTATTGAGAGAAAGAAACATAAACCAAAAAACGGCTGAGGAGGGGTGTTAAAATCTGCTGGCTGAGAAGTATTTGCAGGATCTCGGGAGCGGAATAAGAGTTCAGACTCCAGCAGTGTTGGGTGGCAGTGGGGGTGGAATTGGGACAGAGATGGAGAGAACTAGGAGAGAAAGGGACAGAAAATTAAAGCTGCACACCAATTAAGGGGCTACCCTTCCTCTCTATCTCCTTTACCCATTGATCTGATCCTTCTACCTGATGCAGCACCTGGTGAATGAGGGAAGTGGTAAGAAAGTGAGAGAAGTAAAGTTCAACTCTCTGATCCCATTCATCACCCCAAGGAAAACTTCCAGACCTGAAGGAGGCTTATGGGAAGACAGTACATTTTATATTGAATGAACTATACTGGAGTTAGTCTTTTTTGCTAAAGCAAACTGGACATTTTTGTCATATAATTTAGATTGTTCTTGTCATTGACAGAGATTAGAAAATCTAAGGGGCCCTCCCTCTATTTCATTGAAGGGCAGGGAAGAGTAAGTTCAAAAGCACAGTTTGGAAGGAACAATGGAAGAAAGACTGAAGTTCTTTATATTTAATTGTTCCCTATTGAATTCAGCTGGTTCAATAAACATTTACCCATCTCATGATTGTATAAATGTTTTGCTTTCTATTTGTAAGTGCACACTGTAATTTATGAAGATAATCTAATCCATTAAATTGGTGTCATTTTAAAAATTATTATTGCTTTAGCAAAAATTGTTCCTACCCAGGATATAAAGACAAGTGACTGATTCCATTGCTATTTTATTTTCTTATTTTTCTGGAAATGAATGAAAAATGAAAAAACTCCTTTTTGGTGGCCTAGTAACTGAAATGAAAAAGCCAAGCATTCACGGCTGAATGAATGCAAGAGCAGCAGTTCCTTTACAAGGAAGAGAAAGAAAAGCTCAATCAGGCATGACTGCCAGTCTCCTTAATATGCTTGCAAAATGTAAAAGGAGATACCATGTATTCTGATCGCTAAACCAGACTGAAATTGAAGTAATGTGGGTATGAGAGTTTCCACAGGAAAAAATATAAAACCATTACACAGGATGCTACAGATGCCATGTGGAGTACAGGAAATACAAACTTGAGAGTTGGGTCTTTGAAGGTCTTTGCACCTGCTGTTCAACATTACTTAGATGGTATGTCATATTTCACACATAGAAAATGATCGAATGGAAGAGAGATATCTTTTCTAAAAATATGTTTTAAAAAACCAAGAACATTACCTTTTCTGACAGAGAAACAGGATATATGGAACTTTGTTTCAGACATTAGTGGCATAGAATTTACTAGTAACTGGTGTATATAATCTGTGCATGAAGTCAATAATGAATGAACTTTTAAATCACGTGCCCATTTCTGACACTCTTAGATATGGAGAGATTAATTTGACTAGCATCTTCATTCTCAAAAATCTACCAAAACTTTTTTATAAAGTCTTATTTTTGGTTCCCCTTCCTTTAATGTATTTTTAATTTGTTGATATAACACAAAAGAGATTATCTCACAGTTAAAAAGTTAAATTTTTCTTAACATTAGAATTTTACCGTAGAAACTGGAATGATGAATTGACTTTATTGTCCATGTTATTTCCCTAAACATGGAGGTATCAAATTATAAATACCGAATAATTTTTATAAATCCCTCAGAAAGCTGATGAATTAGTCATATCTATTACTTGTAAATTATAGTCTACAAATGCATATACCCTGAAATTTCTGCAGATTAGACTGTAGAATCTTATAGATAGGTAAAATAGAATAGTGATTAAAAGAATA
>NW_011888786.1:16265240-16269652 GCF_000151845.1 Pteropus vampyrus | reverse complement strand
AAGCAAACTAGAGCACACATCCTGCCCCAAAAGCGGAAGCGAGTTTGCTTTGTAAAAATGTGATTTCAGTGCTATCAGGTATTCTGATTTTTCAAGAGAAGCTGAAAATCCATATTTTAATGTAAAATATTCTAAATTAGGGAAACTGATAAAAAACAGCTAAACTCTATGTGGTCCAAAGGATACTTGGACATCAATCAGCCTAGTTCTTGACCTCTGTTTTTACGGCAGTTGTCTTGTGGTTGGGGTTTTAACAATACTTATCTCGTTTTTTGTTTACCTTTTATATGGATATTAGTCTGTGCTTTTCAAATTAGTTTTTTAACTGTTGAATTTCACTACTTTGTATGGGATCTATTTCTAGCTATTGTTTTATATTTCCATTTCTTTATCTTTTGCTTCTCTAAATCCCTTACCCTTTTTGTCTCGATGTCAGAAGAACTTTCAGGTTGATTATTTATTATAAGGGCAGCGTTTTTAGCAAAAAGAAAAAAAAATGGAGTATTTCCAAGTCACAGCACAAAGAAATAGAATTTTGTGTTGTGTTTAGTAAACTCAGTTTCAGAAATATATGAGAAAATCGACAGAACAAAATGGAAGCAATGATCTTACAGTAACTCAGTTAATGTATTTCATCTGCAAATCCATTGTGTAATAGTTAGGCTTTCTAGATTTCTCTTAATGATTTTTCCTTGAGGAATTTTCTTCCATAGAAAAATAAAATTAGCTTTTTATGTTAGCAGTGGTAGGAACTACTGGATGTCAACAACTCTAAAATGCAATCTATTTTTGGATACATGAATATTTTCCAAACTCTGAGAAAAAAATACCAATGGGATCTACACTATAACACAACACTATTCACTTAGAATTTTTATTATGTATATACATATGAAAATGCTCTTTGAAAATTAGATATAAATTTTTATCAAATATCACACTGCTCTGTTTCCTTGCCTTTTTGACTACATAAACATCTGTGATCAAGTTCATGAATAGGTAGGCAATGACAACTATGTTATGACTGCTTTCTGGACAATAACAATTTATTTTAAGATGAATCCCCATTTCGAAAGTAGTAAAATGTAAAAATATGTGTATCGGTAGCAATGAATACTCTAACCTCTAGTGCCTATGACTTTTTGAAATATTAGTTTTATAGGAAAATATGTTCATGTTTTTCTCAATATCATTTAATGATTTCTGGAAAAATTATATTTTAAAATAAATTAATTTTATAACACCATCAACTTTTGGTCAATAATCAGATTGATGGAATATTTTACACTGCTCTTCTGTCTACCTTACAATAGACATCCACTAAGCTATTCCCTTGCGGTGAGAAAAAATTAAAAAAAAAAAAAAAAAGACTTTCAAAGTAACCGTTAAAACTTATAATAAAGTACCAAGTACTCATAAGGCGAGGCAGATTGACAAGAGTACGCAATAGAGGTAATGGTACTTCTGTAATACAAATAGTAAGAAAAGCTTCTTAATATCCATAATGCAGTCCACTGACAAGAGTTCTCCAATAACGGTAAAAACCAAAGGCAATGGGAAAATCGAAGAGAGAGTATTGTATATGCCTGAATATAAGGCACATCATTTCGCCCAAAAGTTAGGCCTCAGAATTATATTCGTATGGTCAAAACTTTAAAATTCACTTCTGAGGCATCACAGGAGAATGCTTAAGGCATAAGCTTTGAATCCACCTTATCTAGATTCAAATCTTTTCTACCTTATTTATTGCTTGTGAGTTCTTAGATGAGATAACCTTTCTGTGTCTTGCTTTCTCCACTGTCTAAATACAGAGATAGTGATAACTCCTACCTCCCAGCTGTGTTGAGATGATTAAAAGAGTTTATCACGTGTAACTATGCCTGATACACAGAATCTATGTATCACAGGATCTCTACCCTTCTTCAATTATTATACATTAATCTGAACTGCAAGCTATTGAACTACTGAAGTGTGTGTGTGTGGGCGGGGTGGGGGGTAGTGTAGCATGAAACATCCTCAGTCAGTACTAGAGGAGGAAAAATGCAGAGGTCATCTGATAAAATTGATTTAAAATACCCGGAGACCAAGATATTTAAAACAAATTAAGTGTTTATGGGGGTGTGACCCACAATTTTAAGTGTCCCATGTTACTTCAAGCATCCTTTTAAAAATTATTCAAAGAAACAAAAACTGGTGGAGATCACTAATGTACATATTTAGGATGAATGAGAAAAACCAATTTCTTAGTATAAAGCATATGGGGACTTGTGGTTTGTAATAAAATTCTCGGTGACAGAATCATGAAAGGATGCAGAAAGTTAGATACTGTCAAAAATATAGACAAAAGTAAAAATAATATGTTCTGGAAAAAAAAACCACTGATGATTCAAAATGTGACTTTCATGATGAAGTCATTGATGTTAAAGTTGCATGTTAAAATTTGAATAAAATTATTTATAAAACATGAATGAAAAAGGAAGTATTTATACATTAATATATAATTTTACTTTTATAAATTTTTATCTAAAATATTGAATTACATATAAGTACACATATGTCTATTTTATCTATGTCTCTAGAATTTTATATTTGACAAAAATAATTTTGGGTTTTCCTTTAGATAAAAATGAAGTGATTAAATTCTGTTGTACCTAATTCTAGGTATCAGAGGTTTGGAAAGGCTTGAGAGGGAGGTGGGATTCGAACCTAGTCTTGAAGAATAATTGGAGAAACGAGAACTGAATGTATTAAGGGACTTCTGTTTTCTAGATGCCTTAGATATGTAACCACAGTAAATTCTCATAGGTATTTTTATTCCCAGTTCACAGATGGGGAAATTGAGGCTTAGATATGTAAATGAGTTTGCTCAAAATGTCACAACCCACACAATCAGGCTTCATTTTGCGTGCAGGCCTTTTCAATTCCAGGCACTGTGCTTTCCCTAAGAGGCATCAGTGCAGCAGGTGGATCCCAGAGAAGACTGTGTTAGAACTTTCTCTCTTGTGGTCCTAATTGGTGTAAATTGCTCAATTTCTCTTTCTTCAGTTTCTTACCATGGGGATAATAACATCATCTCTTCAAGGAGCTGTTGAGATAATTAAATGAGCTTTTACAAGTAAAGTGCCAGGAATAGCAACTGGCTCATAAGTACTCTGTGGGTGTTAGCCTCCATGATGTAAGGAAAGGTTAAGGAGGAAAAGGAAGGAGAGAAAGAGAGAGGGAGGAGGAAGATTTCCACTCTCTCAAATTGCCTCTTTCAGAAGCAGAGTGCATTCTGGATAGAAGGGATGAGAAGAGCAAACGTACGAAATATGGCAAGGACAAAGTTATATTTGCTCTCTTACTTAAAATGGAGGAACTAGAGGTTGGTCATTTTGGAATAAATCTAGCCTAGATGAAAATCCATATAATCCAATGGCCTTGACAGTAAACAGGTTTTTATACCTTAATTCTTATAAAGTTAATTTTCCTGTCTATTTTGTTCCCTGAATGCCTCATTGTGAAGGCTGCTACATAAATAATTTTTATAGCCTACAAATACAGACTAATTGTGTTCAATTTACCTATTGTTCACTATTTAACCTCTTTAAGTCTCAAGTAAGCCTATATTTATAAAATTTGAAAAAAAATTCCAACTCAGAGTTGTTGTATATAACATATATGTTAGATGTTTGGCTAGAACCTGGTATGATGAACCAGGTTCTATGAACAATAAATAAAAGGTAGTTTTTGCCATATTTCCTCAGACACCTTTTATTTTCCTCCATATATTAAGGTTCTTAAAACCAGAGTACATCTTATAACCAACATATACATTCATGGGGGAGCTTCGTTTTTCTTCTCTTTCCAGAGCTATTATTAAATCATTGGTGCGCCTCACAGCTCTTAACTTCATTTCCCCTCGGAGAAGACTAAATCCAGAGATAGTATTGTATTTGCTAACCACTGTATTCTCAAACCATCAAAAGAAAGTGTTCAATAAATTTTTAAATAATAAATGACTGAATAACAATCAAGGAACTAAGAAATTGTCACAGAGAGGCACGAGATCCCAATTAGTTTATAAAATCTGCCAAGAGAAGTAACTTGAGGACAAAACAATGTTTGACATTCTGAGACATACCATAACTGATGTAAGAATTTTTGTTTATTTATAACTCACCTTGTTCAGAAAGGGATTTAAGATGGCTTACAAAGACAAAAATAAATGAAAAGTATGTACGAACTCTGAAAGAGAGAGAAGAAAAAAACAGTAAGGACCTAACATAAAGCCAGGAAAGAGATACATAAATAAAATTCTACAGGAATCCGAAAACAAGACAATTCTTGAGGTTTAGAAAATGTCAAGAAAACTTTCCAGATGGAAATAAGGTTTGTTATGAAGTATTTATTTCAAAGGAAACTGAAGATTT
>NW_011888786.1:16223926-16264010 GCF_000151845.1 Pteropus vampyrus | reverse complement strand
ACATAAAGCCAGGAAAGAGATACATAAATAAAATTCTACAGGAATCCAAAAACAAGACAATTCTTGAGGTTTAGAAAATGTCAAGAAAACTTTCCTGATGGAAATAAGGTTTGTTATGAAGTATTTATTTCAAAGGAAACTGAAGATTTGGTGTCTCTGGAGCATGCCACAACTGCTTCAGAATCTCCAGGCAGGAGGGTGCTTTCTGGTGGGCAGGTATTTTAATGAAGATGGCGCCTCCCAAGAACCTGAGCTCCTGGGAAGCCTCCCACATGCTGGACTTCACCAATTATCTCATTTTCATAATAAGCTCACCACTTTCCCTAATTGCTTCACTTCCATTAACAGGTACAGGGGGAAGATAAGGACATTACATCTTTTAAGGGAGTGAATTTCAGGTACAATCTGTGAAGAGATGATTATTTAAAAAGTAAAAATAAAAACAAGGAGTTGGTCTTTGAACTCGATGTCAAACAAGTGGATTTTATAAACTTCTAAACACTGGGGGCACACAAGGTTTTTTTTTTTTTTTTTAAATTTCCTTGTTTTCATTTGCTACCTCCTCATTATCGCTTCCAAGAGCAGAGTGTCAAGATCCAACTCCAAGGCGAAATGTTCTTCCCGGATCTAACAATCTAGAGTGTCAGAAGGACTGAAGGTATGGTTACCCCTCCCTACAGGAGGAAAAGACAAGAAAGGGGAATTTAGAAAATTAGTGAGGCGGCTGTATTCCTCAGGAGAAAGAGTTCAGTTTTAAGTTGAAAATCTCCTCCAGCCCTTAAAGCTGTGTCTGCTTTGGCAAGTTGCTCTGCCTCTCAGACTCATCAACTACAAAAATGGGGACATTAACCCTTTCCTCATAAGGACGACTTGCAGGAGGATCCTATTTAATGAATGCGCTCAGCTTCATTAGCACAGGCTTCGTAAATAGAGATTCCCGCGTCCACTGAATGCAACTTTCCAAGAAGAAGTAGCCCGGAAAAATGAGCGCCCTAGACGAGTCCTAAGTTTGGAAAACTCGAGGCAACATGGATAGTAGTTAGTAGAGTAATACTATAATGATCAGTGGTGTGAGGTTCCGCCCATCTGTCAGGGCAACCCCCCATCAGTGCGCACCGAAAGACCAACTAACCCGCAGGAGCCAGGGAGCGGTCACGGGCATCTCCTCCCAGGAGGGTAATGCCCTCGCCGATCCCCACTCCCAGACGCGCCCTCGCAGCCTCCCCAGCCTCGCCCGCCTGGAGCCTCGGGGCCGAGGTGCGCCAGGTGGCGAGGGTGCCAGGCGCGGCCAAGTTGCGGCGGACTGAGTCAGCCGCCTAACTATGCTGCGGAACCGGGACGGCCGGCTCCGCCGCCCCCGCAGCTGAGCCCGGGCTACCCCCGCGCGGGACGCCGGCTCCCCGCCCCCGCGGGCCGAGAGGAAGCGGCCGAGGCGCGGTGCGGGAGCACCTGGGCTGGGCGCCGGCGGCGGGCGCGGCGCTTCCGGAGCTGCGCGCTCCCCGCGCTCCCCGCCTACAGGTGCGGCGGCCGCGGCGCGCCGGCTGGAGTGACAGCGCCGCCCGCGTGGCAGCCGTCCGGGCAGCCGGCGGGGTCCGGGAAGGAGGAGGCCGCGTGCCTGGGACCCACGGGTGAGGACTGAGCGAGCCTGGCAGCGAGAGACTCCGGCGCCCAGGCGCCCCCTCCGCCTGCCTCCCGATCTCCGCCGCCCTTGCGCAAGGCGAGTAACCGGCACCACGGGTGGGCTGGGCCGCGTGCACTGGGCGGGTGTGGGAGGACCGTCTCAGGCAGGGCCAGGGCTTTTCGGTACTTTTTCGGGTAAATTTCCAGAGTGCAAAGTGCTGGTCTCTGGTTTCAGCCCCTTGGATTTTGCTCCCGCGTGTGGGCGTCTAAAAGGAAACCAGAAGCGGGTAAGTGATATAAAAATCCCACTTACTGTTGGGATTTGGCTTGGGAGGATGACAATCCGGATAGACAACTAGAATCTCCCTTCATTCCCCCTCTTCCCAAAAGAAAAATAAAAAGGAGCAGCCCTTTATCGAGTTTCAGGCACCAAGCTGTTTACTCGGTGGATTTAATGAGTTTGCTCTGATCTTCGTGCTCCCCCGCATCCTGCTTGTTACACACTTTGAGACGACAGGCCTGTAAATTACCTTTAATTACAATAATTTGGCCTCCACCTGCCTGAACCGGGCACGGTACTCGGGGAGCTGTCAGCGAGTTGACCAGATTGATCTTTCTCGTTTACTTTTGGAGACAGGTCTCTTGGGGGAATGAGTGTCCATCTCATTTGGTAAAGTAAGTTATTCCTGGCTTGTTTTCTTGAACACTTCACTCACCTTCCTGCGTCGATCTGGAGTTATTTTGATTTGGAAGAAGACTTCGTGAAATTATATTGTGAACTATAATCTTTGATAATAAGAGGAAAATAGAAGCTAGTTTGTGTGTAATAATTGTTTTTTAGGCTGTTGCGAGTTTGTATGGTGATAAGCAACATTTTTTTTTTTTGCAAGGTTGTCCTTGAAGTAGGTTGCTCAGTAGAATATATCCTTTCGATTAAAAACAAAAATGTATTGAAAAAGAAGCTATTTTTAAAAGTACCTTTAATCGGATGTCATTGTGATTACCAATAATAGTATTGTACTTACAAGCTCAGTATTGATTCCCCCCCGCACTTAAGCACTCTGCACCCCAGCCAGTATGTGGAACGTTGCCCATAAGTAATTGGAAGATGAAGTTATGGCTGTTTAAAAAAAGGAAGGTAACTTTTTTTAAGCAAGAAGAGCAATACCTCTAAACTCTTAGTTATGACTTCCATGCACTTACAAGAGACATACTGAGAGAAATTCTTGTGACAGTTTAACAATGTTTAAAAAAGAAAGAAAAAGTAAAATGGGTCATGGAACTAGGCTAGAGCCTAAAGTGGAACTGTCTCTCTGGCTCCTTTTAAAACATGTTTAACACACACATTTAAGGTGGGTCTTAACACCAAGGGTATGTTATAGAGATTTGATTTGTCAGTACTTACAGGTTTATTTAAATTAAAATACCTTGGGGGTTAGTTCAGTTGCTTTTTTTAACTTTTTTTCGTTGGCCTTTTTTTTTTTTTTTCATTATGTAAGCCTGTCACATTTTATGTGGGTTGTCAACGAAAGGAGAAGCTGAGGGTACATTTAAAAACAAATTCTTAATCATCTAAAATAGCTACAAATTTCTAGCAGTATGAGGCTCATAGATATTCAATTAATACTTTAAAATTTAGTTACTTTTAGTTACTGTGGTTAAGTATAAGACTCAGATTATAATGAATTGCAGTTTTCTTGTAAACTCTTATGTTAACGCTATGAGAAACTATGAAGTTTTAAAAACCTGCTTTAGGACTCTGGGTTATAGACCTTATGATATCCAAGAAGGTATTTTTGTTTTGTTACTTTATCCTTCTTTTTATCCACCTTTGAGAAAGTTTGGTGAAAGATGTTATAAAAATGCTCAGTATAAATGATTGTCATTGCTTTAATAGCCTTATTTTAACAAGTGTTTTTTCCCCCTCATTGATTTATTGACTCATTGGATCAAGCCTTTGCACTTAACTCTAAATTGAGGAATTTTAAAATTCTCTGTAAAATATTAATTAGGTAGAGAACTTATTGTAATGTTAGAAATATTTCTTAGCTTTGACCAGAAGTGATTAATGAGAGATTAGAGGCTATGAGATGTCTTCTTAATCTTTTTTTGTGAGTCCTAGACCCCTGTAGTTTATCATTTTAGGTTTCTTTTGGACATTGGCCAGATTAAATATATAATGATAAACCATTTTTCTTGCTTATTTCCTTAATTGAAGTAATAGTCAATGATGTTCTCTTCACATGGTCCTTTCTAGTTAGAAATTTGGTCTGTGAAATTTTGTTACTATTTTGACTCAGCAAAAACTTACTTCCTTACCCATGCTAAGGACAAAACAAAAGAGTTCTGATCTGGGTTGAAGTAGTCACTTTGAGCAGCGTCAGGGGTAAAAACTATAAAGAAATGGGGAGACTTTTTTTTTTTTTATCTTATACCATTTGCATACAAAGGTGCATGGGTAGGTAAGAAGGTAAGCAGAGAAGGGCTGATAAGATAGTGACCCTGCCATAGTTCTCACAAAATTGACATGCAAAAAGGACTCGGTTACATTACGTCGTAGCTTTAGGAAGCAGAGAGAATGGTTTAAAATGTTTGGAGTTGGAGAGATGATCAGGAAAGAGCAGGAGAGAAGTGAGGTTTTTATGCTAATTATCAGGTGACTTGGGCTTGTGGAGGTGGCAATGGCAAAAGTCACCAGACCTCTTTCACAGTATCTTAATGAAGTTCAGAATCCTTAGGCTCCTGTTCAAGGCCCTCCATAGCCAGTTCCAGCTTCCTTTTCTGGCATTACCTTTCATTGAACCCTCAGTCCCTCCCAGCTACTCTCATTTCCTTACTATTGCCTGAAGCATCTTCTCCCTCTCTGCCCCCTTTATGTTATGGCATTCTTTCTACATCAGATGCTGCTGTCTCCACCTGCTACATTTCTTCCTGCACATCTTGAAACTCCCCTCCATAGATCCTTCACTGAGCACTCCATCCTCAAGGCTCAAATTGCTACATATTTCACTTACCTGCTTTGAGATTTTGAGAGTTCCTTGGTGTTCATGAAAGATAATGGTACTACTTCTTTATGTACTTAAAACTGTACTTAAAATGTAAACCACATGAAACTCAAGGAAGTTGAGTTTTTGATTTTTCTTATCATTATTATTTAAGTGCTTTTTTTGGGGTACATCTGAGTCTTCCAATTGTGGTATTCCTTCTTTACTGGCCTTATTGCATTGTAAAGAACTGACTGTTCATATGCATGCTATTTTCTTTTGCTTGTAGTCATGTCTTATCTACTCTTTTAGATTTTAAACTCTTTGAGAGAAGGCAATTGCATCTTCACTTTCTCTGTGGCACTTGACAGAGTTCTCAAATGAGGTTATAGGTGCTGTTATCTTGAACTGCAAGTATTTCCCGCTATTATCTTGGAGAGAATAAATTGTGTCCCTTAAATATTTATTGGATGAAGAAATGTAAATAAATGAGTCAGTAAGTCAGGAGACAGTTGCTGAGATATCATCCTTTCCTAAGAAAAGGAGACTTTGACAGTTACAGAACCACTAGGTATGAGCCCTCAAATTCAGTTGGAAAAGAGGTCAGGGTGCTATTTATAAATGCAAAGAGAGGAAAACGGTTCACAGTAGGCTATTTTGAAACATCTGGTTCTTAGTCTAAGAATGTGGCTCAAATTCAGAAATGGTGGGGTGTACACATTTGTACAAAATTTTAAAATTTAAAATATGTGTACATAAAAAGTGTATATATAAGTATACATTTTTAAATCTTTTTATTGAAGTGTAATGTCATGTTAGTTTTGATCTAAGTTAAACAGTAAAGCTATGTTCAGTGTAGCATGAATTGAACTAGAATTCTGAATATGTACCTGTGTTTATACCAAGAGTTCTAAGGGGGTCTGACTCTCCTTTCAGTTAGATGTGGCTAGCTTGTAGAGGGAGACGTAGGAAGGGCCTGGCACTTAGCAGAAGGAGCTGTCCAGGTATTATTAGGGACGTGCAAGTGGGAGTCCTCCACAGTGATAAAAAATTCCACTTATATTCCTTTTTATTATCCCCACTTCTGCTCTTGTAGGAACTCGGGAAGAAGTCTTCCTCCAGTTGCCCAAGAATTGTGGCTCTATTCTAAAGCTCTCTGAATTAGAATCGAAAACAAGTCTCAAACATTAGCCAGTTAACTTAAAATCTAGGTGGATAGCTTGAAAGAGAAGACTTACTGAAGCCATTTAACTATTTAGATATTATCTAAAATAAGAGTCCCCAACCCTCGGGCCAAGGATGGGTACTGGTCCATGGCCTGTTAGGAACTGGGCTGTACAGCAGCAGGTGAGTGGTGAGCGAGTGAAACTTTATCTGTATTTGCAGCTGCTCCCCAGTGCTAGCATCACCTCCTCAGATCATCAGACATTAGATTCTCATAGGAGCACCAGTCCCCGGTGCCACAAAGTTGGGGACTGCTAATCAAAAACACCTAAATGAAGGTACTTCTTATGCTACTGATAACTTCTCATAACAAGCAAAAGAACTATCACTTCTCATCTTCACCAGCTATGGAAATGGATATTAAGTTCTAGATTTTCAAAGACATACTTTTCAAATTTCAATGTAAATAAAATAATCAAAACATAACTTAGAACAATCCTTTCTCATTGATCCAAGCTGCAAATGCTTTTGTCCAGAGAGTGATTATTTCAAACCTCAGTTATTCTCCACTTAGCAGACACTAATTCAGTGCTTTTTACTTGCCAGGACTTTTCTAAGATCTTTATGTATATTTAGTCATTTCATCTTCAAAACAGTCTTGTGCATTGCCATCACTGCTTACACATGACAGCAGGAAGGCTCAGAAAAATAAAGGAACTTTCCCAAGGTCATGCCGCTAGTACATGGCAGCGCTGGGTTCAATGATAATCATGATAATCAATGCATTCTATGTCCCAGATCTAAAGTCTTTAGGTAAGATCATCATTCTCACTACTCCAACCACATCAATATTTTACTAAATTAATAAAACTATGTTTACTGCTGTTAGGTGCTTTGTAGGTTTATTAGAAGAAAAATTTACAATGCTAATTTAAAGGAATGTAATTTTACTGTAGAGGCAGAAGAATACCAGTCAAAGCAATAATATGGTATGAATATGACCAAGTGCAATTTTGTATACAACAGATGAATTAGTAATAATAGCCAATATGTATTGTACATTTATTATTCATGTCAGGTACTGTTATATAAACATCTTAGATATTTCACTTGTTTAATCTCAGCAGATATCCTATCAGATGTGAGATATATTGTCTTCATTTTACAGAGGAGGAAACTGATCTTCAGGGAATTTATGTAGCCCAGGTGCAAGGTTAACAAATAGGTAAAGCTGAATGGGAATTCAGGCAGCCTGACTCCAGAGCATAGGCTGGAATTAATGAGGACTCAAGTAGGGGTGGAATAGATAGGAAAGCTTCAAGGCTGTAGTGGTACACAGTTATAAGACTTGAATTGGCCCCAAAAGGAAAAAAAAGTCAGGATATATATAGGGAGTTCAGTTTGAATGAAAGTCGAGAGGCTGGCCCAAATCTTCTAGTCTCTACCTCCTTCTTGTGGTAAAACAAAACAAAAAACGTAGAATTCCATTTGCTATCTTAACTGTTTTTAAGTGCACTACAATTCAGTACTAAGTATATTTACATCATTGTGAAGCCGATCTCCAGAACTTTTTCATCCTGCAAAACTGAAACTCTATGTCCATTATACTGCTGTCCCTTTGTCCCAAGCCCCTAGTGACCACTACTCTACTTTTTATTTTATATGAAGTTGACTACTTTATATGCCTCGTATAAGTAGAATCATACAGTATTTGTCCTTTTTAGACTGCCTTATTTCACCAAGGTTCATCCATGTTGGTAGCATATTGCAGAATTTCCTTCCTTTTTTAAGGCTGCATAGTATTCAGCTATATATCTGTTAATTAATACTTGGGTTGCTTCTACTCTGTATCTCCTTTTGTATCACATTTAAAGCTACACTTTTAAGACCACAGTTAAGTACCTTTTGGAAGAATACGTCAGTAATTTCTATTCTAGTCAAGCAATTTTTTTTTTTGTTTGTGTTTTTTACCCCATCGCCATTGAGTGCTCTGGTGGGCAGAGAATACTTTGGCCATATTTAATGGTTTTATTTTGGCTTCATGCGGTTGAATTTACTATATCAGTTATCCTACATAGTTCATCATTGGCTGCCTTTCTGCAATGCTAGATGCATAAGTTTTAATAAATGAAATTCTATATTACCATTTCTTTATATAGCAGTTTCAAAGCTGTTCTCCCTTAATTTGTCATTGGTTTTTAAATCTCAAGCAATTAAATGTAAATGATTATTGGCTTCCATATTTAATCACTTATATGGACATATATACCCACAATCGAATCGAAAAGGTGTGTAAAACTTGGGCTTGCAAGGCATAGTATATTTAAGCAGCATTTCTCTAGTGACTATAAATACTTAGCTGACATTCAAAAGGGAAGGAAAATATCAAGTCCTTCATCCTCCTCTACTGTTAAATAAACTGTGTATTAGGCAGCACAGGTGGTGGAGTCTGACTCTTAGAATTCTGGCTCCACCGTTTATCAGCTTTCGGCATGAGACTTTCGGCATGAGACTTTCCTCCCAAGGCAGCTGTAAGGATTATGTGAGATCCTATACAGATAGGTTTGTTAATGCTCCATACATATTGGCTATCATTATTAGCACTGTAAGTCTGAGGGAGAATGAAAGAGGATAGATGTGTTTGGATGGATGGAAAGGAGTAGTGGTCAAGCTAGAGAACAGTGGGGCAGCGGGCCAGAATCTGTGGGTGACCACTGTTAAGAGTGATGGCCAGATAGAGGAACCTGGGCTTCCTCTGAGGGGTTTAGTGTGGGTAGTGTTGCCCCAAGCTAATGTAGGTGAATGGATGGTAGAGGAGAGAGATGCTAAATAACCAGTTTTAAAGTGTTCTGAAGGCTAAGCACTCAGGCTAGAACAGTAAGTTAGGATCCTTGACCTTTGACCTTTTGCAGTCAGCTCTATACTATGGGATGGAGTAATAGGGCAACAAGCATATTTTTTTCAAAACCACTTCCTCTTCTGCCTGGTTGTGGAGAACAAAGTTGAATGTTCTCTTTATGAATGCTTGGAGTTAACATCTTGTTACTAAACAGTGAGTTTGCTTGATGTGCAGATACCGTGATACCTATTTCTTGTGACTATATTCTGTATTGAAGCAAAGGTGACATTTTATTAAATCTGTAGCCTGAACTAATTATTTCAGCAGGTTATCCATATGGATCTCCCTAATTTTTTAAGGCATTAGCTATTACCCCACAATAAGTTTCTTAACATCTTGAAGGCAGGGGCACTTATCTGTAGTGCCAGGTACCCTATGGGAGTGATTAGTTGTAGAGAATTGAGAGAGTAAGAATTGTGCCTGTAGGATATCATAAATCACCTTTCCTATTTATGGGGTACCGCTCAGTCATTTTGACCAGCAACAGCATTTTCTCATACTTTTTCTGGATTTCCCCCTGGGAGATAGATCTACTCCTTTGAGAATATCTCATTATATTCTAGAATACAATAAACTCTCATTGTTCTTAGAATCTGTAAGACTTGTATTGCTAACATTAAAAAAAAGTTTCACTATTCATGTGGCAGCCTAATTTCTTTTTATTTGATATTTTCTGAGGTTCTTTTCAGTCTTTTGATCCTATGATTGTAAAACTTATTATTATTAAACACATTTGCACTTTCTAGGTAAGATTATGTTATTTTAAAATTGTATTTTTTTTCTTTTTTAGAAAAATGGATTAAATTTATGTCTGAATTTAGTTGTACTATGCTGATTTTTCTTTTCCCATAAGATAGCAGTCAGGCACAAGTGATTCCAGAAGTTCTCAGCACTGAATAATTAATGGCCTTATGGTTTAATGAAGTGACCTGTGGTTTTCAGCCTTTTTCTTTCTTAGCAGAACTAGGAGAAATGACAAAACTCCACTAGTAATGGGTAGGGGTGGAGACAGGGATGAATCACTGGTGGTTTTCCTCAGTTGAAGCATTGGGCGGGGGGAAGCCTGTCCCAACCCCTGAGTTTTTAAAAACCCCATAGATGGTTGGTAATGTTTCCAGCTGCTCTGCACCCAACTCCTAACTCCTGATTTGACCACTTTTAGTGGTTAGATGGATTAGAGAAATCTGTATTTGAATCCTGTCTCTGCTTCTTACAAGTTTGGTGACCTCATTACTCAAAAGTTTAATTTATGTTTACTTTTTACTCTTCATCTTAAATCATCTCAAAGCTGAGAGGAAGTCACTCAGCAAATGTTTATTGAGCACCTGCTATATGTCTGACTGTTCAAACTTAAGAGCTAGAGCATCGAATACTAGACAAGATCCCTGACCTCTTGGAAGAGTCCACAGATGTCAGGTAGTAACAAATGCCATGAAGATAGATAAAACAAGGGTGGGGAGTAGCGAGGCGCAAGGCGTGCTTATATACCCAGGGGATTAGGGATGGCCTTCCCTGTGGAGCACATTTGAGCAGAGACCTACTACTCATGGTGTGAGCCATGAGTCATGGGTATATGTTGGGGAAGCAGATTAGAAGGAGATGGAAGGGTGAGGGGTAAGGGCGTGAGGTGGGAGTAGGACTGAGGCCAACTTGATGGCAGTTGAGTAATAGAGCGGGAGGGTCAGGGAAGATGAAGTTGGGGGGTCGTGGGGAGTGATATGGTATGACTTTTGTTATAAAATGAATCATCTGGCTGCGGTATTGACAGTGTAGTGTAGAGGGCAAGAGACCAGGACCAAATCAGAACTATCAGTCAGAAGGCTATTGTAATGGTCTAAGATAGGCAAGATAATGGCTTGGACTAGAATGTAAGCAGGGCATGTGGTCACAAATAGTTGGTTGAGAAAGTGGTTTCAAGGTAGACCGCAGCAAGATAATGAGATAATGTTTATTAAATGGTATTGCAAGCCAGGCGTGTAGCAGATGCTCCTAAATGGTACTTCTCTTTTATTTCTTCTTCCTCTTGGATATGGGTCAGGATAGGATGAGTAAACACACAACCACATCTGTCACGCCAACTATTTGTATATTCTCTAAATGTGTACTACATAGAAACCATGCAGTATGTTCATAAACAAATAATTTGGTTGGAATTTATAGACCATCATCTTGGCAGAATTACTAGTTTATTATGGGATGATAAAAATAATTATAATGACATTTATTTAACATTTGTTGGTATTTGTGTGCAGCTGGTATTGTAAATCCTTTACAATAGCCCTACGAAGTAGGTAGTAGTATTACTTCCATTTTCCTGATGAGGAAACTGAGGTACAGAGAGGTTAAATACTTGCCCATGCTCACAAAACTAATAAGTGGAGGAACCGAGATTTCTCCCAGGTTGTCCAGCTCCAACATCTTGGCTTTTGCACTGTGCTATCCATCTTCAGTGGGTTACTACTGAATGAGTAGAATGTAATTTAATGCTCTAAAAAGTGAATGCTGTAGGAATATAAAGAACTTTATTTCTTGTTCAGTAGAGACCTTGTGAAGAAAATTGCATTTGAGCTAGACTTCAAAGAATAGGGAAGATTTCAGCTGTGGGAAGATAATGACTGTAGTGATGAAAAGGAGTAATGATAATGATGGAAGCGAATGTTTGCTAAGCACTTAACGTATACTAAGCACTATTTTAACATTTACGATGGGTTATCTCATTTAATCTTCACCAGTGTTCAGGTGCCTTTGAGCGTTTCTATTTTATGGTTAAGGAAACTGACATGCACATATATGCCTATTTTTACACTGCTTGAAAGTGGAGGTGGTGGGATTTGAGCCACACTCTAGACTTGGGGGTGATGGGTTAGGAGGGGCATACCACCCTAGGGGAGGAGGGCAGTGAACTTAGGCTCAGGTTAGAGGGTGTGAAGCATACTGGGGAGTGAGGAAATTGAAACTTGTAATTACCAAATTTTGTTGCCCATGTCAGTCATCTTTGGAGTGTGTTACAAATACAGGTTCGTGGGCCTGTTATTGACATTCTTTGCTGTACAGCAGATCCACAGAACAGTACCTGGAGAGCCGCTGACCTAGAGCACAGCATACACACCACTGTGCCCAAGTGGAGGTTGGAATGGGGAGGGGAGGGCTTTGATTTCATATTAAGAAGTTTGAATATAGTAGACTTTTATAGTTAGGCACATCCATCTCTTTGCCTCGGATGATGTACGTATGGGCTAGAAGCCTCTGAAGAAAGAAGTGGATCTGTGAACACCATTGGATGGTAAGTTAAAAGGACAGGTGCCTGGAGGATGGAGCTGATATAAAAGTGCAGAGAGGGTTTTAGTTCCTTAAGTGGAAGCTTCTTCTGGGTAACAAAAAGAGATCAGGTTCACTAGCCATATTCAGCATGTTGACTGATAGCAGTGGTTCTGGGTAGAACATTTGGTGTATCTATCCTTGACTCAGCCACCCAGGAAGTGTGTGAATACACTCCAAGGGAAAGGAAAGGCTTTGTTTATTAAAACACACGTGCACACCAAGAAACTAACAAAACGGGCTTCTCAACTACTTCAGCCATCCCTACCAACCTCTCTCTTATCTCTGAAATATTCCCAAGCACTTGCCAAATTTCTAGGATCCTAGTCATATATTGAGAAAAGAGTGATTCTATTTAAGGTCAATAGGAAGCCTTTACAGAGGAGGTAATACCTACCTATTCAAAATTTTAAACAGTGTGTAAGATTTTGCAAAATACGTAGATTTACAATCAGATACAACATATACAAAAAAGTATGGAGCTATTAAATGGTTTGTTGCCTTGGGAATGATAATTAACAATGAGCAAAATGAATGAAGGATGTTGGTAGAATGTTTGGGAGGGGTTGAACTTAAGCCTGGAGTTAGTACATAGAAACATCGACCTTGCAGGAAATACATATGAGGTTTGGTGTCTGGCATATAATTGCCATTTACAGGAGTAGTAGCTGCTATTATTTTTGTTAGATCAAGACCAGACTATGTATGTGGCACCATAAGGAGCTTAGACTTTATCCTGTCGAGGATGTGGCATGACATGCCAAATTTGGATTTTCAATAATTCAGTAATATGGAGACTGGACTGAGGAATTTGTTCAGAATGTTGCTTAATACACGCAAGAGATATAATGAACATCTGAACCGGGCAGGGGCAGTGAGGATGGAGGAGTATATTAGTTCAGGTTGCTGCAACAAAATACCACAGACGTCCTAGCTTAAAACAACAACAACAACAACAAACCAGACATTTATTTTCTTACAGTTCAGGAGAATAGAAAGTCCATGATCAAGGTACCAGCCAACTTGGCAATAATCATTCCCATTTTGTGATGTGCTAAAAAATTAGATAACTTTTTATTTACAAAATAATTGTAAAGAACAAGAGTGGTATATCTGAGACTTAGGTTTGTATGTGGTGTTGAGATTTAACTTTCTAATTTTTTTCCCTGACATTTTATCATTTTGACTGTGATAGAGAGATATCTTATTGATAAAGGTGGTTTTCTGCCTTTTGTCTCCTGTTTGTATTTTTATATCTCTGCTTCTGCAGTGCTGCCTGAATATGAAATATCCTTTCCCTCTTATCCTATACCTGTTTGTCAATATTTGCTTATATTTTAGATGGTTGAAACAATAGTTTGCGGGTCGTTGGCTCTAAGACATGCAGCATGTAAGCGGTGCCTTTTGGAGAACTATTTTGAGATGTGATATCCAGAAACATTGCATCAGCGCTTGTTCAGATAAATTTATTTTGTTGGAGTGTGTCTCATTTTATTACTTCAGTATGTGGGTGTTATGCATATTCTGTGCTTTTTTCTTTTTATTGAAACATACAGAAATTTGCACATACACATTTTCATAAATTGAACACAGCCGTAAAAACTGCATCTATATAGATTGACTTTAAAAAAAATTGAATGATATTGTTTAGAAGAAAAATGAACCATTGTGAAACTGCTGTGTATAAAGGGAACTGTGACCCTTAAACTTTTTCCTTTTACTTTCACATTAGCTATTAACTAATATATTAAGAATTAACTAATTATTCAGCTCATCTTGTATATTGATATTGTATATCTAGTGCTGCTTTTTTGAAATGAAAATTATTGACCTGAGAAATATATTCTAAATGTGCTTTTCAAGGATCTTTGAAGAAAGTTGAGTAGAGGGGAAAGTTGTTCATGTCTAGTTGCTGTCAAGAAAAATTACCTAAAATTTGATAATCAAAAGTGTACAACAAGTTCTTTCAATGACAAATTGGGAGTTTTGTTTAATGGGCCCACTTAATTCTTATTCTTGTGCTCCTCTTTCTATTTACTATTTGGTTAGAGCCCAGAACTGGGAAGTTACCTATTAGCTTATAGACCTTTCTCCAGTAGAAAGACAACTCTAAAGGTTATGATTTTATTGCTCTGTAAGACATTAACAGTTTTTTTTTTTTTTTTTTAAATCTAACCTACCAGTCCTATCTGACACTGGAAAAAAAAAAAAAAGTCTTTTCTTATGAACTGTATTAAAGGCTGTTCCACAAATGCTCTTGGAACTAGGCTTACCATCTCACTGGTTCCTTCATTAATGAGTTGAATAACATTTTGACACATGTTCATTTTATATTTGTGAAAGTCACTTTTTTAACTTTTTGAAAATCAACATATGATACTACCATCGAATTTTTGACCTGTACTTTCACACTCTACCTAGCAACTGACTTTCTAGGGCATGCCAAGTCATGTACAAAGATTCCAAACTCCCAGCGGGTGAAAGTAATTATCCTCATTTCTATTGTTTTCAGAGAGAGTTTATAATGTAAAACCAGGTATTAATAACTAAAATGTCCGAATAAATTTTCTTTCCCTTCCCCCCCAGGCTTAAGCACATAAAGTGTTCACATGGAGAAAATAACATTTTGAGACATTTTTGTGTTGCGAGTGAGAAAGAAAACACCAGTACGGAAGCAGACCGTCTCTTGTGTGTGTATCTTGTTGTTACTGCTTTTTATAACGTGGTTTAGTAATGAAGCCACCATTATGTCCTCAGTCAGTGAAGTAAATGTTGATATCGAAGATTTCCTAATGAGCATTAATTTGGAGCAGTATCTCTTACACTTCCGTGAGTTTGGTTTTAATACTGTGAAGGACTGCGCAGCAATAAATGACAGCATTCTACACAAAATTGGAATATCACCTACGGGACACCGGAGGAGGATAATTAAACAGTTACAGATAATCTTGTCAAAAATGCAAGATATCCCAATATATGCTAATATTCATAAAACGAAGAAGAACGATGAGACTTCAAAGGCTCACCATGCTCCGTCTTCTGATCAGGATACCTGCATAGAACTTTCAGATTCATGTCGTGTTCAGACACCTAGCCCAACGCAGTTGGAGATCGTTATAAAAAATCTTGATCAAAGTGACGTCAGTGTGGAAAATAGCCAGCCTCTTAAATCAAATGATAAGCTGTCTCTTCCTGAACACAACTTTCCCATTCCAGAAGAAGAACCAGACCTGAATTTAGGTTCTTTACAGGATTCTTTATTTGGTAGAGAAAGTATTAAAGTAGAATCTTTAATTACAAAGAAGACTATGGATTGTACAATTGAAGAACAAACTGAAAAAGTTGATTTGATCTCAGAAAATGTGAGTAAGCTTCCTAATGCAGACCCCGAATGCCTTTCTTTTGACTGTTCATTATCAGAAGCAAATTCTGGAAATGGAACTAATGGTTTATTAGAAAGATCACCACCATCCGCATTCTTTAAATTTCAAGGAGAAATGGTTGTAAATGATTTGTATGTTCCGTCATCACCATTCCTAGCACCTATGAGAAGTCGTAGCAAGTTGGTTTCAAGGCCATCTCGATCTTTTCTGCTGAGACATAGGCCTGTACCAGAGATTCCAGGGTCAACAAAAGGAATTACAGGAAGGTAAGAAATTTTATGATAAGCCATAAGTATTATAAGTGCTCAATTTGGGGGAATTTAGTTACTTTTAACAATTATATTTTCAGTGTTTCTTTCTAAATTTGACTTATATTAATTTACCTATTCAACCAACCTCTTTATTTTCTTTTAAAACTTTTTCATCATGCCACTTCTCTCATACACTATTGCCCAGAGTATGTTTCCAGCTTATAACTGCCTGGGACTCTTTAGCTTTGTCCCATTTAATTGAGGTAACATCCCTTCCTTTGAGTCTGTGTGGATGTTTTTTCCCATGCCTCCCCTCCACATGTGACATTAATTACATTATTCTATGAGTGGAGTACTCATATTTGAATTGCTGACTCTCCCCACAAAATTATTTGTTCTTTGGCAGGGGCCATGTTTCTAACATTTGTATCTGCCTGGCACAATGGTTGGCATGAATTAATAATTCAGCACACATATAGTGAGTACCTACTTGGTCTTGGTCACTGTGCTAGGTGTGAAGGAGGTAGTATTAAACAACAAAATTTAGCAGAGTAAATTCGAAGATCTAATGGGCTTTATATTGATTCATGAATTGGGCAGCATCCCATTTAGCAAATAGAAAGGAGCTCCAAGGAGTTGTACAAAGTGGAAGACTTTCATAGGCAGATGGAGGTGAGGCAAGGAAGTTATTCCGGCAAAGAATGGATGGTTTCAGGCAAGATCACTTTCCCTAGGGAGAGAAGGCTGAGGTCTGTCCTACAGAATACCTCACTAGTGTTGACCAGATAATTCTCTATTGACTGGTTAAAAGTTACATTCCTGGGAGAGGCTATTACTGCAACTGGGTTAAATGTTAAGTCTCAATTTGGTGATGTGAGGCTTAGCACGAGTGACTCCATTTTGGGCCAGTTTGTTCAGTTCTTTTTTTCTTTCTTTCAACAATTGAGAGGAATAAAGGGGCTTGAAGTATGATGGAGAAGATAGATGTAAAAAGATGGTAACAGTACAGTACGAAACCAGATCCACGAGAGATGGAAACTCAAAAGTGGGGGCCTACCTGCTTGTCAGGTCCTTGGTAGACTGAGGTAACTCCAGAGTCTGAGAGAAGCAGACTTAAAGCAGAGAGAGCTTTTTATCTGTTTCTTGAAGTTACACCTAAAATAGTTACAGTTTTTTTCTAAAGTTGTGTATGTGTGTGTGTGTGTGTGTGTATTTTTCACTAAAAGTTAACACTTGTCTTTTTGCTGGGTTTCATGAGGCTTTCAAGTTTGACTGTTACTGCTGTGGCATTGAAAGCTATTACAGATGGCTTGCAGTGGCTGGAGGCTGGCATTACGGTGATGAGGTTTTCCTTCCTTACCCCTGTCTCTACTCTTCCTGGTCCTGGTTCTCTTGCCCTGAGACACCTTCAATAGTTACAGTGCCAGATCCCGGTTGTATTTTCAAGAGAAAACTTGGAAATTTAGTTTTTACAAGAGGAAACACGGCAATAACAAGGCTGTTAATTTAAGTCTCCTGTGAGAGCATCAACTCTAAAGGCAAAGGCCCTAATCCGTTTGTATAGCTTGGCATCCCTTGTGACAATGACAGAGTCTAATGTTTACTGGGAAATCAGTGGTAATAGTGTCATTAAACATGTAGGTGCTAGTTTGGTTTTTAATTTTCTGTGGGTTATCTAATTCTCACAGTGGCCTTGAAAGGTAGGTAATAGTCATCCATTTTCTTGGGTAACTTAGGTAACTGAGCCTTAGGTTAATTTTCTCAGGATCCCAAGGTTAGTAAACTGGGATTTCATTCTAGGAAATGTGACTCCAGAACCCACTTTCTAAACCACTTATTTAGTAAATAGTATTACAAATGTTGATTGCATACGTAGGCATACCTCAGAGGTATTGTGGGTTCAGTTCCAGACTACTCCAATAAAGTGGGTCAAATTCTTTTTGCTGGTGGAGGGTCTTGCTTTCAATTTGTGAAAAGAAAAAAAATGGAACATCTGTGAAGCACAATAAAGCTAAACACAATAAAATGAGATATGCCTGTATAAGAACTAGAATATTTCTTAGGAATGTTGGCGATCATTTTTTGTATGACACGTTAACTTTAAACTGTTTTGCTAATTTTAAACAATTAAAAGAATAAAGTGAGAAAGACTGCTATGAGTACACATTAAAATTGTGCCTTTGTCAGAACAGCATCCTTTTGGAGTCATAAGGGTAACTTCAAATCAGCATTTGGTTTAAGTTTTAAACAAGATGGGTTATTTTTCATAAATTGAAAGGCTTGTTATTCCCATTGTCAACCTGTGATTGTTTGTGGTGAAGAATGAAACTTTATTCAGTGCAAACAGCTCAGTTGTGACAGAGCACACAGTGAGAAAAGCACAGCTGTGGAATAGCGCAGTAGCGTTATAGCTCAATTATGAAGCAGCACACGTGGAATAGCACGGCTGTGAGGCAGCCCTGTGGCCAGGCCCCTTTCTGGCTAGACAGCTCTGTTCTGCTTCACAGAAGCAGACGTCTCTAGCGAGACGTCTTAGTGATTTCAGCTTCAGCTGGGGAAATGCAGTCTTCAGTCTTAGATGGAAAGGAAAACTACACTCCCTGAGCTGACATATATAGAGATAAGTCCCCTCCTCTGGTCCAGGATTGGTTTGTTTTCATGCAAATGAGGCTCCAAATCCTTGCAGTTTGATTGGTCCAAAAGGCAGTATCCCGATTGTTCAGAATGAAGCTGCTCTTGCTAGTGAAGATGCTGATGGGGATATAGCTGCACATCTTGAATTGGATGGGGACAATTTCAGTCCTATTGGTTGAAATGTAATTCCAGGAACTCCTTTGTAAGGGCTGGCTTAGACAGCAGGAACAGTGCAGGGAGGCAGTTCAGTGCAGGAGGCAGGTAGTTTTAGTGCAGGCTTCTCTCTCCATTGCAGTTTGAGTGAGAGGCCCCAGTGTAGAAATGGCTGCTATGTTATGTTTTTTTGTTGTTGTTGTTCGTTTGTTTTTTTTTGAGCCTGGTTAGCCAGCAGGAGCCCTTAAGCCCTTATGGTAGGTGTCTTCTTTTCCAGGTTCTACACTATTGTGACCATGAGTCTTTGAAAATTAGAATGGAAATAACGTGAGAATTAGTAGTAAATAACTTAGTGGCATCTGCGTCATTACCCAGATTACCCACTGTAGCCTATTTTTTTTCCTTTGATTATGGCAGTAAATGGTAACTATGCATTTATCGTGGTTAGATCATAAAATAAGAAAGTAATTAAGTCATTTTCAAACTTCAATGTCTATTTTTACTTAAAGTCCTCACCAGAATTGCAAATGATAATTGTATGTTTTTAAAAGTTTTGTGACTTTTAAAATAAAATTGTGGATTATGTAATCTGAGATATTCTCTAATCAAATAACATCTAAATGACAGTGTAGTCCTTAATGTACCAAATAAATATATTTCTCTGTGGCTGATGCTTTTAACATAATTTATTTGCTAATTAAACATTTCATACAACTGTTAAAAGAAATACAGTTCTGGACGTGTTTTCCTGAGGTGAAGTCCTTTGTTTTTCTTTCCTGGACAGTCCCTCCAGACTGTTCCTCTGGTTTCTTGGACACTGTTGAGTCTCCAGTCAAATGGATTATTTTTGCTCTTGCCTCGGGTTTCTTCCCTGAATTCTTGTCTGCTCCTTTTCTCAGGAAGGCTGGGCTGGGTGGGGCTGTGCTGAACAATGCACCTCAGGTGCCCTTTTAAATTCTTCTCTCTTGAGGGCCAGATCAGAAGTAGGCTGGAAAAGCCAGCTTCTTCTTTATCGCCTTCACCTGGAAGTCTCCCTAGTCCCACAGAGACTTCTAAGCAGAAAGCAAGTCCAAACCAGCTGCCATTTCCCTGGGAGTGATAGGTGTGTCCTCTCATCCTTCCAGGAAAATCCTCCTTAGTGCTCAAGGCAGGAACAAACAGGTATCTTTCAGCTACTGAAGAGGTATCTTTCTTTTCAGTTTAATGATTTTTATACATCATTCATGCAACTATTTTATCCTTTGGTACAAGTCACAAAGCCCTCTTCTTTAGGTGTTGTGCCTCTGTTGTTCCTTTAAAAATTTGTTCTGACCATTCTGGGTTATTTATAGTTGTATGAAAATTACGGTCACTTAAAAGAAAGCCCATTGGCATCTTATTTGAGATTATGTTGACTCTATATCAATATGTGGAGAATTGACATTTTAATGTTGACTCTTCTAAACTATGAACATGTTATATCTGTCCACTTATTTAGGTCTTTATTTTTTCTCAGCAATGTTTTATAGTTTTTCAGTGTGCAGATCTTGCCCATATTTTGATAACTTTACTCCTTGGTAGTTCATGTTTTTGTATTTCATTGTAAAAATTGTATTTTCAAATCATTTTTCAGTTGTTCATTGTCAGTATTTAGAAATATTATTGACTTTTAAAAGCATTTACCCTTTATCCTGGACCTTGCTAGACTTACTTTTTTCAGAAGCTTTTTGGTAGATTGTTTACGATTTTCTACTTACTAGATACCTTCTAAGTATAAGATATCTAGGTATAAGATACCTTCCTGTCCAATCTACATGCCTTTTATTTCTTTTTCTCATGTTGTTGTATTGGCTGGGACCACCGAATTAATGTGAATACAGGTAGAGCAGACCTCCTTGCCTTACTCTCAGTCTCAGGGGAAACTATTAAATCTTTAACCATTCGTTATGATGTAGGTTTTTCATTCATTCTCTTTATTAGGTTGAGGAAGTTTCCTTCTATTTCTAGCTTGCTGAGAATCTTTGTCATTATTGGATGTTGAATTTTGTCAGGTGTTTTTTCTGGATCTGTCGTCAAGAGCATGTGATTTGTTTCCCTTATTTTCTTAATTTGGTGACTTACATTTTTCCATGTTAAACTAATTTTGTTTTTCTAAGGTAAACCTCACTTGGTCATATTTTTATATATTGGATTTTCTTGTTAATATTTCGTTAATGATTTTTGAATCCATGTTCTTGAGGAATGCTTATCTAACATATATCTGTAGTATTGTTTTTGAGTGGTTTTGATATCAGTAATACTGGGCTTAAGGAATGAGTTTGGAAGTACTCCCTCCTCCCCTATTTTTGAAAAAGTTTGTGTAGAGTCGGTATTTTTTTCTTAAGTGGTGGAATTCACCAGTGAAATATCTGGACCTGGTGTTTTTTGTGAGTAGGTGATTAATCACTAACTTCAATTTTTTAAATAGATATAGGGATATCAAAGTTTTCTGTTTATTCTTGTGTCATATTTGGTAATTTGTGTCTCAAGGAATTTTTCCAATTTATCTAATCTGTTGAATTTATTGACATAAAGTTTTTCTTAATAATCTGTAAGTATTCCTTTCATGTTTGCAGGATTTGTAGCGATGTCCCCTCTTTCATTTCTAATATTGGTAATTTATGTTCAATCTTTTATTTTCCTTCCCTGAGGATTATCAATTTTATTGATCTTTTAAAGAACCAGCTTTTGGTTACAAATTATTTTAAAAATGTTGTCCATATTTTGTTTTATTGATTTCTGTTTTTTTGTTGTTCTTTTATATTTTCTTACTTGTAGTTACTTAGGCAGATATGTATTTAAGGGTACTGCCCAGGTCCTTATATTTATCTGGAAAACTAGGTAGAATTCTTTCCTATAGTAGCAGGTATTCGTTTTTTTTTTCCCCCTTTGTTATTGCTGTTATGTTGTATTATCATTACTTGTAATGTATAATGTTTCTTTCTCAAGACCTTTGAGAAAAAGTCTTGTTTATTTTCATATTATGCTCATAGAGCCAGACACATTTTTTGTTCATTACTATAAAGCTAATGACAAAATGGAAAACTACATAAATACTGAATTCTAGTTAGAAAATTTGTTTCTCAGATGGATAAGAACAGCCATTTTGAACTTGCCTTTGTTCATACTAGCATTGGACAAATATGTTTATTTGCTTTTCTGAATTATAAATGTGAGAAGCAAACACTTGTAAATTCATTAAATCTCTTCCTTTACGCTATTCAGAAAAACACTTTTGTTGAATTTCGCCATTCTGTTTATTTAAATTCAAAATTATTTTTTAGTATTGGTTTTTCTACTCAAAAGAATGTATGTCTCTATAATTAATCCTTTACTCAAGATTAAAACTTACCTATTTTTACTTACCTATTTTAACTTATCTGTTTTTCTCTTTGCTTTAAGCTATTTCCGAGAGAGAAGAAATGTTGCTACCTCAACTGGAAAGTCTGTGACACAGCAAAGTGAGTCTTAGCATTGCAAATCTCTGTAAATTAGCACTCATTCGATAGTCTTAAATGTGTTTAAATTGTGATTGAGAAGGCAGCCCACCTGCAGAACAGGGAATAATGGGAATAACTGTCTGCTAGGGAGGGTTCATATTACTTCAGACACTTTTAAAAGTGAGTGCATTAAAAGGCACTACTATACACGCAAACTCCTGGAAATTTACATGTGGCAATATAAAAAGATTTTTTTGTACAAGCTTCATTATCATTAGCCACAGTCGAAGGCATTTAACTGAATTAAGTAGTTTCTGACAGTCTGAACTACAGGACATAGATTTATGGGAAGTAATTTTGCCATGGTAACAGGAAAGGGCTGACTTTGCTCTGGTGAATTGATCATTGACAGAGGCTTTTCTTTCTTTTTAAAAATTCTCCTTCTACAAGTTAAAGAACGTTCTCCTCAACAATAAGATCCAAACGCTTGGCTACTGAACCTTAACATTTTATTTTAATTTTTTTTTGCCGTATTAGAAAATGCAAGTGTTGAGAATCTTTTCCTGTAGATTGGTGTAATTCAAAGATGGTGGAAATTCTGTTGAAATAATTTTATTTACACATGTGTTAGTAGCTATGGAATTAGAGGGATTATATTAAGTAGATTCTGGTATTTTGGGTGGTATAGCATCTAGTTAATGAACTTTTATAATTTATCGAAAGTTATAGAATTACGATTAATTTTCAGCTGTTAATACAATTCTCTTAATTAGGAATTAACATAATTGGCACCATGAAAATTTTCATTGTATGTGGAAAATGTGCTTCGTTATATTAATGTGATTCTTAGAGGATAGCAAGGACATATATGATATATCACACTAAAAAAATAGTAATATGTCATAGTGTGAAGTAAGGGATATATACAGTGAATGCTACATCAAGATCATGGAGAGACTTGATTAGAGGATAAAAATTCTGAGCATAATTTTGGACTCTCAGAGAAAAAAGCTTAAGTTGTAATATCGCTTTAAAATAGTTAAACACATACCTTTTTTAAAAATAATAATTCACATTATTCACATCTTTCCATTCTCATTCTGTAATTCCTGCAGAAGATTCAAATGAGGAGAACTCATCTTCCATCTTTCCTTATGGAGAGACTTTTCTCTTCCAGAGACTAGAAAATTCCAAGGTTAGTCTCATATCTTTTAATTTTTTTTTCATATTCAGTTCTTTTCTCTTTTGTGTATATTTGCCACTTCATTTTCCTGTAAGCTGTTTGAAGAATGTTTTATTGAAGAATGAACTTTTCAGTCAGGAAAATACTGTTCAGTAAAATCATGTTAAATTTATATCTTTAAATATATATCACAGAAACTCATTTTCAGTTAGACTTTAGAAATAGGTTTTCAAAAATTTCCACAAGTTACTTAAAAAAACAAACAAACCCAAAACCCAGTAAAAGAAAAGCAAATAGATAACCCCTCCTAGATTTTGCTTTGCCTTTATACACAAATACAGACTTCTAACTATTTCCATATCTTAATTATTCAGTTTATGCCTTAGTCTTTACAATCTAGTACTTGTGCTCAATTGCTATTTTATTTCTGGGTAATGATAAAGAAAAGCTAGAAGACAAAATGTAAGTTGGAAAGTAAAAGTAAACATTTTATTGTCGATTAGCATTTTTGTTTTTCTTAGTTGAAATGGTTGTTATTAATGATTTAAATAAAATATTTAAAAAAGTCATGAAAAGCTACTTTTTAATATTTTCTCCCTAATTAAATTTTTACTGAAAATTGATCTAGGCAATTAGTTATTTCTTTACTACAACTAGATCTAGATATTGTGGATCTTTGTAGAATATTGCAACCTTAAAAAAAGTGCATTTCTTTTTTTTTTTTTATAGAAGAGGTCTATAAAGAATGAATTTTGGACCCATGAAGAAAAACCCAAAGGGGAAGGAACTACTGAAAGAAACTCATTTTTTATCGAATCAAGGTATGTGGTCATGATTGATGATGAGTAATTCTTTTGAATAAAATGTTGACTTCTTGCTCATAATATATTTCTAAGAAAATAGTTTACATTGGTAAGTTCAAATCTTTTTAAATGTTTCAAAAACAGAATTCATTTTAATAATTGAATTTAGTCTGTAAATCAAGAATATAGTGATATTCTATAGCAGATTATTTTTGTTTTTTCTCTTATTGAAACCACTCTCTGCTCCACAGTGTCATTTATGAGGTGACTAGGATTGTACTTTTAAGATGAGAATTTATGTTAATATGAAGAAGAAAAGGGCAGTGCAAAAAATGTCACTATGTGAGGTGCAGAATTTTTACGGATGTAATGTAGTATTCTATTGGAAGTTCAGCTTTGACAATTATTCAGTTATTTGAATCACACATGAAATTAGAGTTTTTAAGACACCAACTTAAATTTTATTTTTCTCTCAGCTTTATTAGGATTTGGTGTACTGGATCATTATTTGACGTCCGTTTTATCTTCTTTTTTATTCTTCATTTTCCAAGGCCAGCACTGTTGTGGGTTTCCTTGAGTTGAAACTAAACTTAAGGAAAATATTAAAACTTAAGGATGATACCAAAATACTAATTGAGTATCTTCAGCAAGCATTTGATGTGGACCTCTTATTATGGAAAATGTAGAAGGGGCCAGGCTAAATCATTCTTTAAGGAAGTAATGGTTTTTAGAACATATTTAGAAGGACGTAATTTGACCCCCAGATACATCTGTTTTATTGATTAGCAAAAAATACTTTGTAATGAGTTTTATTATACATAAATTACTCAGTGAGTTTATTTTGTCATTTCTTAAATTTATAGCAATATGCTTAGCTATTATGAATATATTATAGTAAATATTATGTGCTACCCGGCTTTTACCTTCTGAGTATACCCTGACTCTCATTTTCTAGTTAGCATGGTGGTGAAGTTTTTCCTCATTAACGGTGCAAAATAATACTAAGGCTGTCACCACTCATAGTTAGTCCATGTTTTAGTACATTATAGTGGAACATAGAGTCCTTGGAGTTGATTAGTGGAGAGCCAGAGAAGAGGTAACAAGTTTGGAAGTAAGATCTCCAGAAAGGTAAGTTAGTGGTTCATGATGTTGCCCAGGCACTAGGGTTTGAGCTGGCCACTAAGTGGGGCCGGTGAAGATGTTTAAGTTGTGATGCAAAAGTATGGTCAGTCTCCATCCTTACTACCCGCACCCAACCTTTGGAAGAAATATATTAAATGATACGTAAGAAAAAATATACTATGCCTAGTAGTGTTCAGAGATGTCTTAGGATAATGAGAGATTTCTATTTAATTTTTCTGGAAGAGTTTTTAAAATTATCACGTGGGTTAATTTAAGATTTTCTTGGCCTTAAATTTCTGCAGTTGGTAGTTTATAAATTTAAAAAAGTAGCTGACAGCTTAAATGACATGTAGCACTTTGAAATGTTTACACTATACTTTTCTGTTCAGCATATATGATAACAGGAGAGAGAATGTAAGTGAAGACAAGGTGGAAGATATTTGGATACTTCGAGAAGACAAAAAAAGTTTTCCGATAGACTGTGCTTCAGATTCAGAATATTCAACAGTAGAAGAATGCTTTCAGAGTTTAAGAAGAAAAAATTCAAAGGCATCTAAATCTAGGACTCAAAAAGCACTGAATTTGGACCCTGTCACTAGGCACAGTTATCCGTTAAGCTCGACAAGTGGAAATGCTGAGTCATCATCAGCCATTTCCTCAAACGCAATATCTCCTTATGCCTGTTTTTATGGATCATCTGCCAGGAAGGTTAAATCAGGCTGGCTGGACAAACTCTCTCCTCAAGGGTATGTATGTAGTCTTTTTTTTTTTTTTTTTCCATAGATAACATTTTAAAAAATTCTATGTTATTTCTAAACCTTTTAGGTTGCTGCCATTCTCCATCCTTTCCTACTCCCTCTCCCTTGTGCCTACAGATCCAGTTTTTAGGTACTTGCAACATGCTTTTGTAAATAAATGCCATTCTTTAGACATAGGGAGGAACATGTGCAGTGTGCTAGATGGAATGCTGGGTTAAGGTTCTGAAGAGCAGTAAAAACTGGAAGTTATTATTTCACCTCTAGATTCTTAAGGTTAGTTTCTAACTTTGCACCAAAATACACTATTCTGTGTCCCAATTTATAGCAAAGAAAATCAACACAGATTGAGTTAGTATTACTCAGCCCACACTGTTTAGCTTTTGCTCATATCATAATAGTGTTCTGTTTGGGAATACAAGGCTTATTGTAATTAAGGAAAAGTATGTTATTGTTAGATTTAGGGCTTCATCATTATTGATATATTTTGATTTTTCATGTTGCACAAAAGGTCAGGTCTCTTGAATATTATACTTTTCAAATAGCTTTATCATTTCTGTTTACAGAGAAACTTATGTCCTGTAAGAATTTTCTAGTACTGAGAAATCTTTGGGGAGGGATAATGTTTAATTAGATTTTTTTTTTTGGCATCTTTATTTTTGGATGTCTTTTAAAATACTTGTTTGAAATGTTCCTTATGGATTATTAAATTATTTGGGGGTTAAACCTCTCATGTTTAAGTAATTAACATGATGAGTCTCTACAATGTGCTGGTTTTCTCTATTTCCTCCCAAATGTACACATTTCTAGAAAGCCTTCATTTGACCTAAAATAAATTGTATTAGAAAAAAATTACCAGAAGAAGCATCAGTTGACTAGTGAGTTCTGAAGAAAGAAAAGAAAACCCAAAACAGCAACAACAAAAAACTCAAACGCCAACACTTTTATGGTTAATAATTATGTGGTTAATACTTCATAGAATTGCATTCTTTTAGCAAACTAGATGTTGAATAAACCGAAGCAGAGTACTTCTTGGTATTAGTTCCTTTCTGGTTATATTAGGATGACAAAGTCAAATAGCAAAAATGAGTCAGCGCTCAAACATACATACTGGTGGAATGAAACAGTGAGCTGGAATGTGCTCAAATCTTTCATTTTTGTTTAATTTAAGTGTTTAGAGAGATCCTAGGGCTCTCTCAAAATATCACCAGAAGATTTAGCAGACTCTGGGTCCTGAGCCCTTAGCAGCTATGGTTTTCTGTATGATCTCCTGAACTCTGGTGGCACCTTGCTGTTTGCAGAGTTGGTCTATTTATTCTCTGGGCACACTGCAGAACCTTCCCCATTATTGGCCACCTCTGGGACAGTTAGAACATTTTCCCTTTCTCTCTATCAGAACCTGACTCTCCATCATTTCTATTCTGAACCTGCCTACAGTTAGATGCTCTAAGTTTTCTGATTTATATTTTTGTATTTTAGGGGAAACTTTTTGGGCTTAAAAGTTTTTCTCCTGGGTACCTGGATGAATGGAGATAGGAAAGTAAACAAAAGAGCTTGTTATATCACTAAGAAATTAAAAAAAATTCTTCTCCATGATTATATTGCTATGACTGGATAGAAATATGTGTAACTGGCCAAGAAGCATGTATTTATTAGACTAGAAGTAGAATCTGAATTTTTCCTTTTCACAGTTAGACTCCATAGGCCGTTGTGAGGTTGTTTGAGATGCTCATTAGTTATAAAAAGTGATGCCTACCAATTCCTTATGCAGAGGTTACTAAGCTTTGTTTAACTCATGGTCACATGTCTCTTTGGTGCAGGCAGCGCTAATTTAGATGACATTCTGAATTCCATAGAAAAGATATTAGCAAACTTTTTCTGTAAATGGTCAGATAATAAATATTTTAATCTTTACAGCCATACGATCTCTATGGGACATCAGCAGCTCAGCAGTCGTAGCATGAAAGCAGCCATAGAGAATATGTAAGCTAATGCATGAGGCTGTGTTTCAGTAAAACTTTATAAATACAGATAATGGGCCAGATTTGACCTGTGGGCCATAGAGTCACAAGACAGATTAGATAGTTGCCTCAAACCTTCTACCACTTTCCTCCATCTCCCCTGAACCCCAAATAGAAAATTATAACCTGAACAATCCCCAAATAAGGAAACCACTTCCTATTATTCTCTTAAACATAAAAGGAATAAGAAGCAAGAGCCCTCTTCAGGGATGCTTGCACTTGTTCTTCTTTCTGCCTGGAATGCTCTCTCACCTGAGAGCAGCATGGCTTATACCTTATTTCCCTCAAGTTCTTGCTGTAATGTCTCCTTTGCATTGAGGCCTTGGACACTAAATTTAAAATTATCTCTGCCTCTCTCATACCACCCCATCACTCCCTTAATTTTTCTCTCTGGGACTCATATACTGGATGATTTATTTATCTTCTGTGTGCTCATGGGCACAGCATCTGTATTGGCTTTTGTTTCCTGTGGCATCAGTAGCTAGAACACTGCCTGGAACGTGGTAGATGTTCTTAGTGTTTGCTGTTGAATGAATGAGTAAAAAAAAAAAAAACCCTAGCATTAACCTTATTTTTTTCTTTAAATTCTCCTAAAACAGCTAGGTTTTTTGTTTGTTTGTTTTAATAGAGATTTTGTAAAACTGAATTCTAAACACTATATTGGGTGAAAATCTGCAGGTGCCATTGATAGTGCTGGTATACATTAACAGAGCAGTGGACTCTCAGTGTTCTTGTTATAATTCTGTTTCCTTCTTAAAGACACATGTATTGTCAGAACACAGTTTAAAAACAAATAACTGCACTCAGTTTTATCCTCCACGTACTGTTTGAAACTGTCCTTGGTCATGAGTGACATTAAACAAAATAATCAAATTTATAATCTGGATTTATTTCACATGATTGAGTATGTGTTTGCTTTTGAAATGGAAATGCTAGTTCTGAATTAATGAACAACATGTGAAAATTGCCTAATATTTAGTAAGAAAATAATTGTGTAACATTATGCAACCAAATATTGAAATATTTCCTATTTAGCTTAAAGTATGAAATTTATTTAAATATTTGAATGATCTAATTATAATATAGCCCGATACTATTGGTTTACAAAATTGTGTGGAAGAAACTTGATAAAATGTTGAACTTGGGTCTTTTATTAGTATTTCAAGGAGGTCAAGCAGATGAAAAACTTAATAAATAGTACCTGTTTTATAAAACTCACTGAGTTTTAAGGATTAAAAGCAAGTCTCTCCCCTTGCCCTTTTCTAGCTGTAGCTACTAAACTCAAGCTTTTCAGCAAATATGACTAGATGCAAATATGAAAGACTGGATATAATTTATTCCAGAATTTTCCAAATATGTAACTCAGAGGAAGAATCCTGTGAGTTATAAAAGAAAACATGCTTCAGTGTGCTGTACCCATTCCAGGAGATGCACATATTGAAATATCCAAGAATATCTGCAATAAGAAAACCCTTTTGACTTCAACTTGGTCTTTCCTAAAGATGTTTGTTCAGCACAGAGTGTATTTTTAAAAACTGCAGTATATCTTGAGGAGTTAATATTTTACTTGACGAGATGTTTTAGGACTTTTATTTCTTACTCAACCGAATTCTCCACTTGATCTTAGCCAAAAGGCCGAGAAGCAGTCAACTAAATTCTCTTTAAAAAAATAGTATTAATTTTTAATCATGGGGAAGCATTGTGTGATAATGTGATCCTGAGACAGCAGCAGAAGCTGAACATGTGAGGCTAATTCAGCTATTTAAGTAAAAATATACTTAAGAATTTATGGAGAAGAACAAAGATAAGTGAAATGTGTTTCTTTTTTGTATTTTCCATTTAGAACAGAAAAAAAATATGAAAATAAAAATAAAGGCAAAAGACAGAAAGGTCCACAGAGTACAGAATCATGAGGTTACAGAGGGGTTGAGAAAGCATTTCTTGATAGACTTGATAGGGAGAAGTAGCCACAGTTCTGTTGGTTTTTGGAAAATGGATACATTTTGAACTGGCATTTTTAGATGAACTACTTTTCCAGCTAGAGGGAGTGAAAGAGTACTAACGTATGCAATATCTGAAGGTCTTGAAGTCTGTGAGATGGACAGTATATGTTAGTTGGGGTTATTTTATAAAAGATGTGAGGTTGGGCTGTAGGATCAGGAAGGAGAAACTGCCAGTGAATTTCAAGTTCAAGTTGAACAGAGACCTTAGGGAAAATCAAAACGCCAGTGGTCAAATACCAAGAAGAAGTCAAATCCCAGGCAGTGGTTAGGAGCCAGATTACTAAGAAGCCGGTGCCCATGACTAGGGGGGAGATCCGAGCTTATACTGCTGGTGATGTTGTCAGTAACTGATTTTCCAGCCAGTGCTCAGTGTCTCTAAGACTGCTTTAGTGGAACCATTTTACCTCCATGGTACACAGGTGTGAGTGCAAATCTTATGAGAATGCTGGCCTGTGGCTGGCCTTTCAGTGAAAAGCAGCTGTTAGCACAAAGTTGACAAGTCTCTGTCCGACCCAGGTGTTATGTATCCATCACCTTGTTGAACTTAAATCTCTGGTAAAAAGTATCTTTTTTATAGTATTGACAAACTAGTTGGCCATTTATCAAATCATCATCACTTGTAAAGACTGCCAAACAAATAAAAAGCCTCAATATTTTATTTGTAGTTTGAGGGGAAAATTTTTAGTTTTAGTGTTTATTAAAATAACATGGCTTTATTTCAGTCTAACTGCAGAGAAATAAATGAGGGCGTTGGGGTCAGATTAAAATTAGAGTTTCAAGCTATCGCTTATTTGCTGTGTGACTCAGCGTCTCAGAAACTCCATTTCCCACATCAAACTATAAGGTCAAGACTTCGTTTGTGGGATCAGTTGGAAAAGTAGGTAACATTAGGCCTTTTACTTAATCAGGGCTCAATAAACCTCAGTTTTCTTTTTCTTCAAAAGGGCATCATTTTATTTCGGGTGACCTTTGATAATGTTACTGAAAGTGAATTCTAGCCAGTTCTTTTCCTGGCATATGTAATGCAAAGAGATCATGTGTTCACATTAAACTTTCAAAATTAAAATTTTTGGTGGTTATAAAAGTACATAAGTTTAAAGAATCAGAAAGTTCTAAGTGGCTTATTAAAAAAAAAAAAAATAGCAAATTTTTTCTCCCCTTCTACTTCTTCACAGGAGAGAGCCACTTTCAACTCTTTTAGTAGTTTCTTTTGGTATTTACTTTGTCTATCTTAATAATATTTTTATACTGATTCTTACTTTTCAGTATTAGGAATTAACTGTTGAGGTACTACCATGGAATATGATATTTATTCATTTTTATTACTGTCTCTCTTACATTCCATTCTTATTAATCATCCTTTTAATAAAGTTACATAAAAGTTAGGTAATATCTGTAGTTTTATATTCTTTGTGTAGATGAGCTATGAAGCATATTGTAATTAATTTTTATTTCATTTGCAACCTTTAGTTTTTCTTGGAATTAATAGTTGTTGATTTATTTTTTGGTTGCTTAATATTGTATATAGTTATTCATTTATCCTAATATTCTTCCTCAGAAATATACATCTCTGAAGTGACCAAAATACATATATGTATCAGTTTCATCATCCTACAGCCTCCTAAGAAAACTTGTTTAGTTTGAGCTGGTTGTTTCCCAGGCCTGCTGCACAGTTAGCATTCTGTGATTCTCTTCATCACTATCCTGGGAATTCTCTACGCCTCTCTCTAGTGTTTTTGTCTTTCCTCAACCTCATGTCATTGCACACTGCCCTCACCCCACACCCTCCCTCCTTGGGGCTTCCTGAAAAAAGGTAGATAGGAGGTATATTTTTTGAGATCTTGCATGTTGGTGTCATTTTTTTTTCTAAGTATGCTTTTTGATGATTTTTCATGGTTTGGAAATCTTGATTGAAAAGAATATCTCCAGATCAGCAGTCCGTAGTCTTCCCTGATCTCTAGTATTGTAGAACTGGTGCTAAGAATCTGATTCTTGATCCTTTATATAGAGCCTGTTTTTCAATTCTGAGAGATTTTCTTGTTTTATTTCTTTGATAAATTTTCTGTTTTTTCTTTCTGAAATTCCTGGTACTTTAGTGTTGGACTTCCTGCTGATAAAAATGTAGCTTTTCCATTTTTTCATTTCTGGTAAGTTTCTTTAATTTGTATTTTGAAACCCAGTTTTGTGTTTTGTTATCCTGTATTTAATATTGAAAACACTTTCTCTTGACTGTTTTTAAAATAACACACTGTTAATTTTCCATGGATACAGTATATTCTCTTATATCTCTGAGGAAATCAATATGTTTTTAAAGCATCTGTTTCTTTCACCTTTTTTGAGGGGGCAGTCCTTCCCATCTTTTACCTTTGAGATGGTTTTCTCAAATGTCTTGTTAATTTTTGGCTGTTCATTTTTAAAGTGAGATCTCACAAAGCTGATTAGAACAGACTGATAAGTCTTGCTATTTTTCGTAAGATGATCTTGCTAGACCTTTCCTAATATGTTTCCTTGGAGACTCCTCATGCCAGTATCTTTTAAAAGAATCCCCTTTTTGAGGGTGTTAACATTGGTAAAAAGTTTTTTGGGAGCTTAGTAGGGAAAGTGGACTTGGAGTGTAAATATTTACAACACAGACTCTTCGTTTAATTCTCCTATTCTTAATACTGTCCCCTACTGTTAGCCATGTCTGAAACTTCCGGTCCAGAGACCACCTGTTTGATCTACTCCAGTGAAAAACACTACTCTTCTTTTGAAGAAGAAGAGAGGCAGTCTTCCAGCAGTGTGAAATGAGAAAGGGATTCTGGGATGGAGTGATGAGGATACAAGTTTCTCTCTTAAATTGCCTTTCAACAAATCTTTGTGTCCTCAGCAACCCTCTGTCCTTCATAGTAACTTCCAGAATTAATTGGTGCCTACTTCTCCTGAGACTTTCTGAGATTTTGTGGGTGAATTGGTTTTCCTCTCAGTGTGATCAATTTCAGGCTTAGCAATTGGCTCTCTGAAGCCCCCTAAATCACTTCCTTTCCTTCCTTCTGCTTTCCTGATTTCTAAATATTGTTCCTGTCTTCAGTGTTGGTTTGTAGGTATTTATTTTTATTTGTTTTTTAATCCTTTGAAGTTAGGGGAGAGGTAGTGGTAGATGCAAGTTTTTAATTGATCATCTTGACTAGAAGCTGGTTTCATGTTGGACTTTTTTTTTTTTAACAGAGTATGACTCCTTACAATAGAAGTGTGAATCTTTTAACATAGCTTTTTCATATATCATGTAATCACTAAGCTCTTTGTAAAAATTGGTTGTCACACACAAAAATTCATGCTTTATCATTGACTTTACAAAGTCTTTTCAGCACCTGGAATTTTATGTTAAATAATATATTTTTCTCATTTGAAGGGTTAGATATAGCGCAGATGGAAGCTGGGATTTTAGAGAATTTTTTTTTTTTTTTTTTACTTCAAACACATTTTGGTTCATATAATCTTGGAAGCTCTCATTTTGGTTTGCTTAAAAGAGAAGAAATGCTTTTTAGAATAGAAACATACTGGAATTTTATTGAAATATAATAATTCCTTGGAACTGTATCTATAAAATACTTCATAACTAATATTACATCATTTATAAGTGTCATACTTAAAAGAGTAATTAGGTAAAATAATTAGCTAAATAAAAAATGAGTGGTTAGATAAAAATCTATACTTTCGGAAATTGTAGTTTAAAAAATATTGTGTCTAGGGTTAGGGCAGAGAATGACAAAATGTGCATATAATACTTTAGGATTATATAAAAGAGGGAGATGAATCTGGAAAAGCATATTGATATATTTTTTCTCATATATTGTTTAGAATGATTAACATATATGTTTGTGATAATTTAAGTACCATGGTTTATTAAGCCATATATTTGACTTAGTGCCTTTAAGGTTCATTCCAGTTGTTTGATATTTAAAAATGACAATTTGGTAGCCTCTGCCATCTTAACTATCATTAGTAGCATGCTTGTTTGATTTGGGGAATTTTTTTAAAGCTATCATATGAACTCTTTTTTTAAAAAAATCCTTCTGGCACTTAGGAATGATATTAAACAGAAGCACCTCTGTGTTAACACTTTATAAATAGAGATTTAATTGTTTGTACATACACTGTTGTTAAAAAGAATTTTTTAAGATACATAATTTTGGCACAACAGAAACTGACACCAGGTGGTGAAGTTGTATTTATGAAAGCACTTGAAACTTTAGACCACCTGCCCTGCCTCGGCTCAAGGGAAGAGTTTGTAGAAATCCATTCAATAACACTGCACAAGTCTTATAAACTATTCTTAAAAAGCTTCTTAAAGAAATGTTTCCCTTCAGAACCCTAAAAACAAAATAGGATAAAACCTAGGCTAATATGTTTCTTGTCTACTTTACCTTTTTTCCTGAAGGAATTCCGAAGTACTTTGCAAAATTGAACTCATAAAATGGGCAGAGGTCAAATGTTATTGCTGCCTAAAGGGATGTCCAGATGGCTTTGCTATAAAATGTGCTAGAGTCGGGTTTGCACATGGTTAAGAGCACAGGTTGCCTGGATTTGACTCCCAGGTACGCTCTTTACTGGTTGTGTGATGTGGGCAAATTATTAAATCTACCAGTGCCTCTGTGCCTTCATCTGTAAAATGGGAATAATGTTACTTATATGGTTATTCGGAGGATTAAATGAATGAATATTTGCATATAGCTTGCAGCAGTGCCTAGAACAAAGCACTATATACGTGTTTGTTGTTTTTATTACCAAGATTATTGTGCCGAATAAATTGTTAATTGACTAAGGGTTTAAAATCTCTTCAGGTCTAATTCCTGTCATGTGATAGTAGGAACACAGGCTAGGGTGACATCATATTTCATACTTTGTCTTTTTTTCTTAACATTTACTAAACAAATTCAGTTGTTAAAAGATATTTAAGAGAAAGGCATAACTTAGAGAAAATGTATAAAGTATTTTAGCAACCTCTAACTGTGTGTCGTAGATTAATTTTACATAATTCTAGTGGAATTAGTTGCCTGAAATTTAGTGGACTTGTTAAATACACGAGAGAAATATTTAATTCTTGCACAAAAAAGATAATTCTTAAAAATTTAATATTCACCAGCATTTATTAACTAAAGCTGTACAGTTACATTTAGAAATACATCCTTCTCAAGCTCTTTTAATATTTTAGTTGAAATTTTGATTAATTTATAGGATTTACCAATATTAAATCCAATTTTTTATTTGGTAGAAAGGGGGATACTATTGTGAGAAAGGATCTAAATGTACATTTTTTTAATTAGCCAGTTATTAGAATTAGGTATTGAAGTTCACGTGAAGAAAATAGCTAATTGAATGTTGACACATCTAGTGAGCAAAATATTGTTTATATAGATTTAGTTTTAGAGATATCTTTTAAGTTGATTAATTTGCATTTTAAATAGAAAAATACCAAATGAGTAAATTTTAAAGAATATAATTTTAAAATATTTAAAATGTATTTTAAAATTAAATGGAAATTAATGATTTTTCAGGTTTTCTGTAGGCTCTAATTTTTCTTTAATGAGATAGTTTTACAAAGCTTTTATATGGTCACATAAAAATCTGATCTGTAGTATTTGAAAAAAGCAAAAAATGAAATTAAAAGTGAAGTGTTTTATTAGTATTTATTTTTTCTACATATAAAATGCAAATTTGAGTATTTTTCAGTGAAAATATATTCACTCATTTGTTCATTAAATATATATTAAGCACATTTTATATACTAGAAACTGTGGTAGTCACTGGTTTTACAGTGAGAAACAAAGCATAAATAGTTTCTACACTCAAGTAACGCAACATCTAGCATGGGAGATGAATGAAACAAAACAAATATATAATTACAAAATCTACGAAGTGTGATTAAGTAATGATATGGAGCAAGAGACCCAGGGGACCCGAAGGATCTATGTGGGAGTCAGAGAGGGCTACTTGGAGGGAATGACATTTGAGAACCCAAGGAAAAGGAGCCAGCCACTCACACTCATGTCACTCATTCATTCAAGGAATTCTTTTTTTAGTGCTTTATTTGTCTCTGTGTTAGTTGCTGATCATGGAGTAGAAAATGAAATGTTCTTGGACTTCGTCCTTGTAAAGCATAAGGGCTGGTGTGGGAGACAGACATTAAGCATGTACACAGATATGTATAATTGGAAATTGTATTAAGAGCTATGAGGAAAAGGGGAGGGTGCTTTGAGAATAATTTTGTATTCTGTTTGAATTGGCTCATTAGAAAAGAAATGCTTGGAGGTGGTTTAGGTAGAACTCTTAAAGATAAGGAATAATTGACAAGGGGAATACAGAGATAATGGAGGGTCCTAAGGAATTTATCTACACATAGATGTTGATTATTTTTATAATAAAATGGAAAGTTCTAAGTTACAGAGCTATTTTACTACCATTCATAATGTATGGCAGCTGGGGCCCAAACCAAATCTTGGTTTATAGAATTGCCGTTGAGATTGTGTGGGAAGATGTGAATTTACCTGCCTTTAAATATGACAAGATCAACATGAAATGCGTGTGAACTGATTTTGTTCAGTGTATTATTGTGTGTTTGATAGTATTTCTTCACCTTTTAATTTTACTTCTGGGAATTTGAGGAACCCTTGGATTGGTGAAAGAAATGAAAACCAGATATCTATAACAATGTCATGTATTGCAGTATTAAGAAAACACTTTGCAGACCAAGAGAAGTTAAAAAGAAGCAGAAAGATGAGGGAGAAAGATGGAGAGAGGGCTGGGTAGTAGGTTGCGGTAGTAGGTTGATTTTAAAGTGTACATGTTATTATTTCACAATTCAGTGCTTAATGGGAGGCCCCCTGCATTTTGCTTGAGTAATAGCTGTATGCTGCTCAGGAAAAAGCCTGGAAGACAAATTCTCTACACTTCCTGAAGTCCTTTCTCTATCTCAGAAAGTTATGCCAGTTCCTTATCTTCAACATGTTAGGACACTGCAAAAGGAAAGGATAGACATGGTTGTTATTTATGTATTTGTTTAGAAATGACTTAAAAACACTTAGTTTTTATATCTTATCTGTGTTAAAGGCTAAAAGTATCTAGACTGTATCAGTCCATACTGAAAGCCACTTAGACAAGAGGATATTCTAAACCTTTAGGGTTGTCTGTCTTCACGGAAGGGACTAGAAACAGAACCCCTCCCAAAACAACAACAACAACAACAACGACGACAACAAAAACCCTCAAGTAGAAATGGTTCTTTACTTTTTCCTTACATAGCCAGAAAAAGATTTTTACTCTTTTAGGACTAAACAGAAAATGTGTGATTACATTGTTTTGCTTTGTTTCTCATGTCAGTAACCATTTTAAATGACATTCTCCTTTTATATGATTCTTTTTCAAAAAAGGTTAATGTTTCAGTGAATTTTGGGTGATTGTAAATGATCTCTATATTTAGGCAAGGCTTATTCAATCATAATTAAATAATTTGTGTAAACCGAATTGACAAAACTTTTTTATTTTAGCAAATTATTATTCATGCTCCAAAGCAAAAATTAAGGTAAAATAAGATAAATGTTAAAAGTTTAATGAGAGATGAACGTTTATATTATCTTCATTAAAGGATTATCTCCATTAAGGGAAAGAAGTGTACTGATAGCGTGTCTGACCACACTTTGTTTTGCACTCAACCTTACAAATGTGGATGACAACACTGACAACAGTATCATTGCTTTAACTACCTGTGTCGGCTGATTAACAAGTGTCATTTTCCTGTGCACCATTGCCAGAACTGTACATTGTCTTAGCCTATTGTTTTCTGTACTGTTTAACAGGAAACCGGAATATACTCGATGTAGTTTCATTACAAATGTATTTAAAATTCAAGTTCATGTTACTTAAATGTAAAATAACAATTTCATATGTTTTATAGAAAACGCATGTTTCAGAAGAGATGGGTGAAATTTGATGGCTTTAGCATCTCTTATTACAATAATGAGAAGGTAAGTACATTTTATAGTGTTCAAAGATTGCTTTATGCATACTAAGTGTACAGTAAACGGAGCAAGTGATTTGGTTTTTAAGAATGGGAGTTGGATAATCAACATGAAAAGAATTTGAATAGGATAAATAAAAACATTCTTTTCATAATTGAACTATTTCTTGACACATAAAATTGAGATTTTTTAAAAATTTTACATATCTAACAATTATTTATGGAATATTTTGTACAGCCTACAGAAATGCTATGAGCATGTGCCTTTATCTTAGAGAGCACCAAAGAAAGTTTGCAAAATGACACCACAGTAGGGAATGGCAAAGCAAGGAGAGATTACTCTGTTCTTTGGAAGGGTTTGTGGAAGAACCAAGGAAGGCTTCTTGCATGAAATGTCATTTCTCATGGCTCTTGAAGAAAGAGGAATGTTTGTACAGAGAGAAAATATAATGCAGGACATGATAGCAGAGAGAACATTGAGATGCCCAGATGGAAAATCTATCTACATGGCTAGAGTAATGGAGAAAAGAGTATGTGAAGGAGATTTGTGGGAGATGAAGCTGAGAAGGTTGTTTAGAGTAAGAACTCATTGAAAATTTTTATTATGTGAAAGTGGTTATAATATATTCTTTAGACAATGGAGTCTAAGTGACGTGACACTGTCTTGATCATGTCCTTCTCATTAGATAAGCGGACATCTTTATTGTTAGGACATGTAGGTTGAAACATTTAGATGTGAAGTGTCATTGTATCCACAAATGTTTTTCAGATGTTACCTATATCTCTGTATATATTTATGTTTACAAATATATTTGCACACATGCATAGTTAGATGAAACAAAAACTGAATATATTGTCAAATCTAAGTAGAGCATATATGGGTGTTCATTGCACTAATCTTTCAACTTCTGTATGTTTGAAAATTCCCTTAACAAAAAGTTGGGACTAATAAATATACCATATTTTTAGTTAATTAAAATCAGGTAATTTTATAGTCTTGATCATATCATTCTTTTAACACACTTGTTTAACACTTAACCGCATTCTTTTAGTTTATAATCTAACATTATTTTCCTATTATTTAGAGATTACTACTGCTTAACATTGGTGATATTTGGGGTTTGAATAGAGACAGAGAGTCCTTTTCACATATTGTTTCTTCAGTGCTGCAGGGCAGAAGATTATATGCTTTTAGACAGAAAGTAACACACACTACATGCTCCAACAATAAGTAATGGAAAATTTAGAGAAGTGTTAATTGGTGTCACTTTGCACGATCCAGATAAAGCATCAAAGAGGGTTTAAACACACCTTTTTAAAGTTTGCAAGGTAGCAGAATGAATATTTTTTACAAGCCAATTTTCTGCCTTAGCTACTGTTTTTAGTTCGCTTGTGAATTTGAATGTTGAGACAATTTCTGTGCCTAGGGTGGGTAGGTACCATGTGGTCTCTGTATCTGGTGGAATCTGACCCCTAGTCTTTTTCAGCACCTGTGCCCTTCTCTGGTTTGATCGAAATGAGGAGGAAAACTATTCAGGAATGAGACGGCTTTCATGCCATGAGGCTCTTTTGTTGGTGGTTTCGTTATCCCCATTTGAGAGAGAGACTTTCTGGTGTCTCTATCCAACTGGACTCACTCTGTCCTTTAAAAGCTCATCTCAAGTGCAGTGAGGAGATGACTGCCTATCACATTTTTAGATATTGATGAAATAAAAGTGATGCAGCCTTGGTTTGAAATTGAGATAAAAAGTTCATGTTAAAATGAATTGTTACAAATCTTTTAACTTAAATATTTAAAGCAATTCAAATTGTTGTTTCTTGTGGCTGTTCTTCCCTTTGCTATTCAGATGATTGGTTTCATCTTGGCAAAAAAAACCAAAACGAAACAAAACAAAAAAACCCTGGGGAGGGTGTTTCTTAAAGGGAGATATGATTTCTGTTGTGATCCATGTGCCAAAATGGATGGATTGGTGGACTGGGAAGAGAGGGTTTCAAGGCCAGTGAACAGAAGGTGTATATGTATTCATAGCCGCTGTGTCAGGTGTGCAGTTTTAGTGGTCAAGTGTACCAAGTGGGTGGGTCTTTCAGCGTTTAAATGTGCACTTGAGGAGCATGAGGTTGGGCTTGCAGGAGGCAGAGTACAGTGTTGCCTGTTTCCCTAGTTTTCTTCCACTTTACTCACTGCTGCTCAATCATGTCTCTGCAAGGACTTTTCATTATATTACTGAAAATGGCAACATCTCAACAGCCTTGATATCTTATCACCTGCCAAGAAATCTAACTCACCCCCATTCTCACTCAGCTGTGGGCAGAATTGCCCTGTGGTCGTTTCATTGT
>NW_011888786.1:16218809-16223876 GCF_000151845.1 Pteropus vampyrus | reverse complement strand
ATTTGAATGTTGAGACAATTTCTGTGCCTAGGGTGGGTAGGTACCATGTGGTCTCTGTATCTGGTGGAATCTGACCCCTAGTCTTTTTCAGCACCTGTGCCCTTCTCTGGTTTGATCGAAATGAGGAGGAAAACTATTCAGGAATGAGACGGCTTTCATGCCATGAGGCTCTTTTGTTGGTGGTTTCGTTATCCCCATTTGAGAGAGAGACTTTCTGGTGTCTCTATCCAACTGGACTCACTCTGTCCTTTAAAAGCTCATCTCAAGTGCAGTGAGGAGATGACTGCCTATCACATTTTTAGATATTGATGAAATAAAAGTGATGCAGCCTTGGTTTGAAATTGAGATAAAAAGTTCATGTTAAAATGAATTGTTACAAATCTTTTAACTTAAATATTTAAAGCAATTCAAATTGTTGTTTCTTGTGGCTGTTCTTCCCTTTGCTATTCAGATGATTGGTTTCATCTTGGCAAAAAAAACCAAAACGAAACAAAACAAAAAAACCCTGGGGAGGGTGTTTCTTAAAGGGAGATATGATTTCTGTTGTGATCCATGTGCCAAAATGGATGGATTGGTGGACTGGGAAGAGAGGGTTTCAAGGCCAGTGAACAGAAGGTGTATATGTATTCATAGCCGCTGTGTCAGGTGTGCAGTTTTAGTGGTCAAGTGTACCAAGTGGGTGGGTCTTTCAGCGTTTAAATGTGCACTTGAGGAGCATGAGGTTGGGCTTGCAGGAGGCAGAGTACAGTGTTGCCTGTTTCCCTAGTTTTCTTCCACTTTACTCACTGCTGCTCAATCATGTCTCTGCAAGGACTTTTCATTATATTACTGAAAATGGCAACATCTCAACAGCCTTGATATCTTATCACCTGCCAAGAAATCTAACTCACCCCCATTCTCACTCAGCTGTGGGCAGAATTGCCCTGTGGTCGTTTCATTGTTTGAAAGTGGTAGATAAATGACAAACTTGACCTAGATATCTGTGTGTAACAGGCTCAAGGGATGCTTTAAAATTTCTTTCTTTACGGAAAATTTTACACTCTGAAAAACGGTCATTTTGGGCTTTTTTTCTTTGGTTTTTTTTTTCTTTTCTGTATTGTTTTTATCATATTTCGTTAGAAGAGAAATATGAAATCAACTCTACAGTGTTAAAAATTACAAGATTTATCTTGGGATATCATAATAGATTATAAATGAGTCATTAGAAAAACTACAACTTCCTGAGGTTAAAATGACAGTATTTAGCTTGTTAAGTACATTTTGATCACTTCTAGAGAATTTATTTTTCTACTACTATTTCACAAATACTTACCTGTTAAAAATATTATTGTAGGCATGTAGATGAGTTATTTTTTTAAAGGAATTATATTTTAATCTCTTGAACGAGCTCTAGAGGAGGGAAATAGTCTCCTTTTTAAAATTCTTGTTTCTTTTCCTAGAGTGCAGCTTGATTTTTCTCTACTGGAAAAAATGAGTTAATGGTAACATTTTATTCAACATAAAGTTAATTAGTTCACTAGAGATGTGTTTTTATAAGCTTTTCTAATTCTTAAGCAAACTAAAATTTAAGAATGGATCACCTAAAGAATAAAATATAAATATTTTTTCACATTCTAGATTTATCACTGTTTTAGTCTCAGCTACTACAAACTTGCAGCCAGGGAGGCCCTTCCTCTGTACCCAGGGGTGCTATGCCGTTTCCCAAGTCTTAGGTTGCCTTACAATGGGGGGACATTCTCCGCCACCTCTCATTTTTAAAGCACTAAGTGGTCTGGTCTTTGTAACCCACCTGCATTTATTGAGTTTCCTCTGTTACGCCAGCCTTTTCATTTCTTTCTTTGTAATGACCTTTTCAACAGTGTCTGGGTACACACTGTGGAACTGGAGCATGTCTTTTCCTATGTTTTCACCTCCACATTTTTGCTCTTTCCTTGGAAACTTCTTAGCCATCCATCAAAATCCTGTGCAAACTTCAATACCCATCTTTTTACTCTCCTCCATGAGTCTCTTTATTTTTTCCAACTACGACGTTTGAACAGTAAAATGCAAAAAAGGTTACAGGGAAATCAGGAGAGTTTCCCATAACTCAGGCATTAATTTATCAGGGGGTAGGCTATATAGGCCAGTGGAAGTGTTAAAAATGAATTCACAAAAATATTAAACATGAGCTGTCAGAGTTTAGTATAATTGTGATTGGACATAAAATTCAGAGAATATTTATGTAATACTGATTATGTGAAAGGTGGTGAGGAAAATAAGACACGTGACTCACAGTCTCTTTGGGGAGAGTGTGTTAATCAAATGATCACAAAGTAAATATAAAAATCATCATTTAAATTATATTTAGTAATTGCTATAAAGGAAAAGTGCAGGTTGCTATGAGCTTAAATTAGGGTTATCTGCCTAGGTAAGGATAAGGAAGGGCCCTGAGGGAAGAGGCTGGTCAGAAAGGCTTTCTTCAGGAGTGTGTGAAGTGTGAAGAAGCACACTTAACTATGTGAAACTGGGTATGAAAAACGTCCTTGCAAAACAAACAGAGGCACTAGATTGGGCAGAGGCAAGGTATGTTTAGGGAACTTCAAGAAGGCTAATGTGTCTAGAAAGAGTCGAGGAGTGTCAGGGAACAAGTTGGCACTAGGTGAAGGGAGAGTCCCAAGTTATGTGGGTGCAAAAGATCAGAACAGATAAAAGACGACTCTGAGACTGATTGACGAGAAGAGTAATATTTCGATGGACAGATAGGGAGGATATGTTTTCACGAGATAATTCAATTTTCAAGTTTGAGGTGCTGATGGGATAGTTATGTTCATCATCGATGACTTGAAATATGGGAGTGGGGTTGACTGAATTAGATAATGAAGAGACAGATTTTAGAATTCTCTATAAAATTGGTAGCTGAAATAGCAAGAAAGGGTTTTCTTTCTTAGGGAGAGAAGATTAAAAAAAAGGAAAATAAGGAGAAGAAAAAGTAACTTTATAATTATTTCTCGACACTCCTCTCCTTTATCTGTGATGTTGCCCAGTCATATTTCTAAATCACAGTTCAAATATCGTTCAATTTTGGCCGTGTGAAAGGACAGAGGAAAGCCTTAATGGGATTGGTATGTAAGGTGGTGGTAAAGAATGGATAGGATTGTGATGATATCAAATGAGTGATGGGAAACTGGAGCAGGGGTAGTGAAGAAGAAACTGTCAGAGAACTAAGAGGGACTGTCATGGTAGTATTTCTTCTCAACTAGCAGAGGATAACCTCCCAGTGGAATGCTGTGTTGCTGACAGTGACTGTGTCTTATCTATCTGCTATGTATGGGAGCTTACCTCTGGGATGAATGTGAATGTTGTATTTGTTCTCTGCATGGATTGGTTTAGTACATATTTTCTCCTAATAAATTGTTTGAGATACTTGAGACCTACTCAGAAATGAAGGTTCCATGAATAATGCTGTGGAAGGGTAGCGTACAAGAAACCCCATAAGAATATGTCCAAACTCTTGATATTCAGGACGTTTCATCTTGTACCCTTGGTATATGTTTTCAGTCTCATCTCTTTTGACTGTACACTGAGGCTCCTCTTAAGCTTAGGTTTAAACTTAAGCTTTCATAAAAAATCGGGCCCAGATAGCATCATGTTCTTAAAAACACATCTGACTTCTTTGAAGCGGAATGGAGAATTCCCATCTTTGTACTCTTATATTCCAAGGTTTGTACTTCAGTTTTAAATTTTTCTCTAATCATATTAGCTGTTTTTTTCATTTTGAGTTTCCTTGAACGTATATATAATGTTTGAATTTTATTTCCAACAGGGTCCCATAAATGTCACACCCTTTTCAATAGTTGAAATTGTAAGGTGGTCATTATGCCAAATGGTTTAGGAAGGTCCAAGAAAATGATGAGTAAGAAAGTTATCAAGAGTCAAGAATGGTTTTCTTGAGCAAAATTATATGTATATGTCAATTGCAGACAGCTAAATCCATCTTATTTAACTTAGTCATTGGGGAATAAAAAGTAAACTGATGCAGTTTTGAGATTAATATCTTCATCAGAGAATTCAGTGGTAAGGTTAATTGATATAATCCAGTAGTCTGGTTTCTTAGATGTATTCATGTTCATAATATGTCATAGCAATAGTTCTGAAATGGTTCAGTTACAGTACCTGTTATGGCCAGCAGATGCCTGCAAACACCATAAAATCATTTTAACTAGATTGTTTTAAAGAACATACTGCTGTTTTTTGGAAATACATACTACTGGTGTAATACAATTGTTTCTATTTGATTCTTCATTTTTAATTCCATATGAAGAGAATATTGAAAAGACATTTTACTTGAAAGGAGGAATAATAATTTCCTTTCTGGGGGTATATGCTATTTGTATGCCATTTAAAAAATTTAGATTGAAATCATGAGAAAGAGGCACTTGTTAATATTGTGCCATTCTTTTTTTAAAAAAATAAAAATAAAAAGAATTTCATTTTAATCTGTCTTCTTTGTTTATCTTTTGTGTATCTTTTTCTCTAACCAATACAGGAGAAGTATTCAAAAGGAATAATTCCCCTTTCTGCTATATCTACAGTACGAGTTCAAGGAGACAACAAATTTGAAGTTGTTACAACACAAAGAACTTTTGTTTTTAGAGTAGAAAAAGAAGGTAAGATTATTTCTTTTACTATATAAAAATGCTTGCAGACATTCATTTTTGACCATTCAGAAGATTAATAAACCAGTTAAGCTAGAAATGTCAAAAAATCCTTAAATATGTTACTTTTAAATGATTTACATTTTATATTAATTTTTTGAATTCCATAAACATATTGAGAAGTTATTTTTCCTTTGTTCACTATTGCATGCAACAAATAGAATCTACTAAGCAACAAGGATATTTCTAAATTCTGGGTATATAGCAGTGAAAAAAAAGCAAACAAAAATCTCTGCTTTTATGGAGCTCACATGTAGAGGTTGTTTTGATAATGCAAAATAATTATTTAATATGCAAAATCAAATTTTTTATTAAAAGGTTGGTTTTAGGGAAGTTTATGTACAGCAGTAATCTTTTTAACATAGATTTTAGA
>NW_011888786.1:16196157-16217843 GCF_000151845.1 Pteropus vampyrus | reverse complement strand
TTTTTTTTTTTTTTTTTGGTAAATAAAATCTTTTTAGATCACAGCCACTCTCGTTCATGTACATACTATCGTGTGGCTGCTTTTCTGCCTCAGTGGCTGTATTGAGTAGTTGCAGCACAGACTGTATGGGCCAGGAAAGCCTAAGATATTTACTACCTGGCCTTTACAGAAAAAAAGTTTATCAACCCCTATCCTAGAGCATTTTATATAGAATTGTCTATGCGAGAAACCACTTTTTGTGATGCACTACCTAAAATCCAGAAAGTTGCCTACAGTCGTGATACTCAGTATGGGACTTGGATTTGAAATCAGTTTTTCTCTTAGCCTGTTTCTTAAAACACATGGCATTGTTCCTCTCGACTGGCTATCATGATGATCTTTCCTTATGCTTTGGTTTCCACTGCCCCAAAGGTGACCGCCTGTTTCTTTGAGGTGCTTATCGCCTTCTCTCTGGCCTCTCAAAGTGAATTTCACATATGTCACATAGCCTGCATTTTAAGATAGACATACTAAATAAAGCTTCCAACTTGTGTGAAAATCTGTTTAGCTACATTTACTTGCTGTAGTTAAAAGTTAAACAGACACATTTTATTTAAGTAGACGGTATTAACCCACACATGTTTATCTTTGTGATGGAAACTTAGCATAAGAATTTCATTAACTTTGGTATAAATTATTTGTTAGATAAGTGTTAAGTCTTTAATTTTTGAAAATATGAAATACTGCTTCAGTAAATACTAAGATTCTGTCCACATGGAATTACTGAATAAGTTTTTTTCATGGAAAGTCATTTTTGCATAGCAACAACAATTTTTGAAGATATGTGTACGTAGAGATGTGTGTGGATATGTGTGTGGATATGCATACATACATGTAAATGGTATATATTTGTCTACATATTCAGTATGGGACTTTCAACAAGATATTAAATATGTTTTATTAAGTGTTTTTTTTCCCTCCTTTGTATACAAATGGTTGATTATTATTATTTTTGTGTGTGCGTGGGAACTGAGACGTCAACTAGTAGCTTATGAAATATTTGACTTAGTGAACTTTAAGCCAACTTAAATTCTGCTTCAATCTAATTAAGAATTAAGATTAACATTTAGAACAGAAAGTGGTAGTTGCATATTCTAACAGAGATGAATTCTTCATTTTTGGTGAAAAGGTTCTGAATGACCTATATACTGCAGTTACCCCTTTGTCTCCCCTGAAACCAGTGTCACTATTTCTAAACTGCAGCATTGCCCACTGGCATTGCTAAAATGGGAATACGATTTGGGATCTTTACCCCACACATTTCAAAGGCCTCAATTCGCCCAGGTTGCCTAGTGATATATTGTTATGCTCTTAGTTCAAAGTGAATTATGTCAAAATAATAACATTTAAAAAATACTCCTCTATAGACAGAAAATTTAGCCTGATTTATCTTGTCCTCAAACAGAACCATTGGGACTGGTCAGAGGGTCATAGCAGCTAATGATCTCTCCATTCATTCTTTATTTCCCTGGCACCTGTGATCACACATGCAGACATGTTACTTCAAAAAGCAAGTGATGTTTTGAGTAGGAAGTTGTCATAGGGCTTAAGAATTCTGAGTGGTCTTTCCTGTTCCAGGGCCATTTTCAATACTGACTCTCAGCTGCAGGTCCTGTGTTCCTGTCTCTTGTAGCCAGTTCTGGATGCCTGGGCGATGGGCAGATGTGTGTTTCTCTCAACTCTGTGTCTGCACAACATCATGCAGCCCTCTAGTGGTAGCTGTGATACTGCAAAGCTTTTCTTTTTCTTAAAAAAATATTTTAAGAGGACGCATGGGACAAGAAACATCTTAAATCCCCCTTAGTTGTTCTGGGCAAGTAGACTCACCTGTTTTGAAATCATCAATGTTTTTAGAAGCAGGGCACAGAAATTTATTATCCGGAGAGAGACGGGAATTAAATATTTTCTATTGTGTGCTTTGATAGACTTCTAATATAATAAGCCCCAAACTGTGGAGTCATTCTTCAGTCTTTTCCTCTCTCACACCTCACATCCAGTCCACCAGCAAATTTTACCAATTTGACTTTGGAAATATGTCTGGATTCAGATCAATTCTCAACACCGCTACCACTACCACTTTAGTACAAGCCGCCCCGTCTTATTATAATAACCTCCTTTGATTGACTGCAGTCATATTTCCAGTACAACTGCCAGAGAGATCATTCAGTAAGAAAGTCAGATCATGTCAGTCCACTTCAAATGCTCTGTTGTCTTTTCATCTCACTTAGAGTAAAGTACGATGTCCAAAGGTCCCTACGTGGTCTGGCCCTGGTTTCTGTCCTGTCTCCTTCTGTGCTCTCCCTGGCTGCATTCTTACTGCAGAGTCGCTCGTTCCATGAACATTCCAAACCTGCTCTTGCCTTGGGGTCTTGATACATGCTGGCTTTTATCCTGGAATGCTCTTCCTCTAGCCATCCTCCTGACTTGCTCAGTTACTTCCACTTCCTTTAGACCTTTGCTTAACAACTGCCTTCTTTGTCGGGTTTTATATATTACCATATATAAAACAGCACTTCCTGTGTCCCTCATCTTGTGTTTTATTTATCTCATTGCACTTGTTCACTGTGTAATGTATTTTTCTGTTTTATTGCTTTCCTCCTTTCACAAGAGTATAAACTCTAGGAGAGTAAGGCCATGATCTGTTCTGGTATTCAGAATAGGGCTTGGAACATAGTAGGCACTCTGTAAATAATTGTATGAATGAATGGTTATTGATTTCAAGAACAGCCCTGGTGTGCAGTGCTCCTCTGTAATTGATCGTGGGTTACATCGAGGGGTCTTTATTTTAGTCAGACTGTATTATCCTATCAAAAGTAAGGGTCCATCTAAACTTTGTTAGAATCTGTTATTAATCTTTTATACAGCCCTCACATAGTAATACCTTGTATAATCAAGCCTTTGTAACTAATATTGATGCCTACTGCTAAACCCAGTAGTCCAGAGAGTATTAAGTCTCTCCTCTTGATTTTTTAAAATTTCCTTTTTTGACTCTTACACCATAGTTGACATCCTGAAAACCTTAAGAACTAATTTGAGCTTGGAGGGCATTGCTATTGCCTTTTATTTACATTCTAGCATAATTAGAAGAAAGTGGAGATTATGTTTCCCCTACACCCTTTTTTTTTCCCTTTCTGCCACCTGGAGTGCTCTACTTTGAGCAAAGCCGTATCTAGGTCAGAGCATGTTCTCAGAAGGAATGGTGCTTTGCACAGTGCAAAGACCAAGATAGACACTCAATAAATATTTGTTACTGGAAAGAATAAAAGTACCTTGGTGTGAAGAGCAAGCAAAAGCTGGCATAGCATCTAGCTTTGTCCAAGACACTGCTCAAAAGAAAAATCATTATTTGTTTTGGAATATTGCGACTTATGAAAGCCTATTCCCCATCTAAGGATGCACACATTGCACAGCCAAATACAAAATGACACTTATAATTTATTTTATTGTATTTGAATTATCCGTATCATTGTTTATCTCCATTGACATGGGTGATTAAGAATAAACTGTTACTATTAATTCCTGATCTTCCTTATGACTCTTTACTTCCTATTAGTAAATGAGGCCCGTTACAAATGAGGAGCTAGATAATTCTTCTAGGCTATAAGGGAACTGTTTGTTGAGCTGCAGCCACAATATGCTTAAGTCCAACAGATGCAATTTCTAGTTTCAAATTATTTTCTGAGAAAACTGAGATAAATGCTAATAGTAATCTAGAAGTCGCAAACACTTTGGCCCAGTACGTAAAATTATAACCTACATTTGAAACTCAGTGACTTTTGTGGATTAACACAAACAAATTAACAGAAAACATATACTATTTACTTGGGAATATCTCGTGTGAAACTAATGATCACAAGTAGTAACCAAGTTAGATGCAAGGTCTATTGCTGTTATTGAAAATGTAATAAATTACATTTATTACAGAGTAGCTGCTACCTACTGACATTACTTAGTTACTCGAATATTTTCATGTCTTTTAGTTTATAATGATGCTGGGGAAATTCAATAAATGTTTTGTCCTGAAATACAGGAGCAGGCACTATTACTTGGGGATTATGTAACTTGCTATAAAGCATCGTTGAGTGAATTTTTAATAAGTACTTTGGTCATTAAGGACACTAGCTATTTTTAGTATTTTTGAAGGTGAGCAGGAATGAAGATAATTTCAAAATTAAGACTCATATTATGAAATAGAGATTTTTCATAACTTTGGAGTCATGTTTGAACGTGAGCAAGTCTAATGTTGAGATTTATTTCAATTTACAATGAAGTTATTCTAGCCAGACCTGTCTTAGAAGGATCTGAGATGCTATCCAGTTTCCCAGGCTTTGGTCCTTTTTTCACTCTTCTTGAAAATTTTTTCCTACTTGAAATTCAGTCCGTTTTTTGTTTTTGTTTTTTTCCTTTTGCCTTGATGTCTACGTCTCTATTTTTTATTTTTATTTTTTTGCTAACGCATTTTCCAGCTTCATAGATACAGTTGTGCCTCAAGGTTTGTCTATTTCTTCTCCTTTTACATTAAACATTTTCTACGTCCCTGAGTCTTCTTCCATGTAGGTTACATTCATTGGCATTTGGTATCAGTCTGCCTAGATACTCATGCCAGGGCACTGGGAACCTGAGATAGTTTTATTAATAAAATGGAAGCTTCTACTTTCTCTGATCCATTCATGAAACCAAGGTACATTTTATTTCGAATAATTTAATTTTCTTTGTGAACATCTGTCAAAAATATTAAAAAACGCAGGTAAATTTTACTCCTCTTAATGTCTTAACCCTATATGTACTTTTGTTTCCATTTTCATTATACTTTTAAGTCTCTCCTACCTTATTCAACAGTAAGGTGTATATATATATATATATATATATATAGCGTTGTGTCAGCATGCTCTTGAGTAGGTAAGATTTTCTGGGCATTTGGGTAGCTTAATCGCCAGGTGCAATCTGTTAACTATTTAGTCACATTATTATTTTATTAAATGAAAATCCAGTCTCGTGAATAATCTAGAAGAGTGCTTTTTAGACATGAACGTGGATACAGATCACCTGGAGCTTTTCTTAAAATGAAGATTCTGCTTCATCAGGTCTAGAGTGGGGCCTAAGAGTTTTGCATTTCTAATAAGCTCCAAAGTGGAGCCAGTGCTGTTGATTATAGGACAGCTGAGTAGTGTGTGTTATTTCTCTTATAGAAATGGGCTATTGGCCCTACTTGCAATAACATTTAGATTGTGGTTGTGAGAAAGAATCTTTAAATTATCCATAGCAGAGTGTAGAGATCCCTTGTCCATGTTTCTGTGTCTATAAAATTTGGATAAGTATAGATGTATATATTTTCTTATGTCTTTATTTTCAGAGGAGCGAAATGACTGGATCAGCATACTAATGAATGCACTGAAATCGCAGTCCCTCTCCTCGCAGTCTCAAGCAGTTGTCGCACCTGAGAAATGTGGATATCTTGAATTGAGAGGGTATAAAGCCAAAATTTTTACTGTGTTAAGTGGAAACAGTGTGTGGCTTTGCAAAAACGAACAGGTAAGCTATGTTACAAGAATTGCAAATTGTTGTTCCTTAATTACATGAACAACTGTGCTTTTTTAGTGTTTTTACTTAGAGTCTTGCTTTGCCTTGAGTACTCCACTAAATATAACAAAGGAAAGAGTTGTTTTGTTACATTTTCTCAGTTCACTCAGCAGCAAGTAATCTACATCAAATTTGAGGGACTTAGGAAAGAGAATCATTGAAAATAATTTTTGCAGTAACATTATGAAACTACACAAGACAATAATTATGAACCATTTAACCATTACAGCTGTTGATGAAATATGCCCAGTTCTGTACCTGTTGAGTGTCTTGTTTTGTAATAGACAATTATAGAGTAAGCACATATTTTCTGGAGTTCACAGCATTTTTTTCTGAACGGATATGTTGCTTGCAGAAGAAATAATTTACTAGAGGAAAACGACTGATATATACACATCTGTACATATGCACATACATAAACACATATCACATATATATAAATAAAAATAACTTGTTGACTTACTGAATTCAGTTAATATCACAGGACTATTTAGAAAATTTAAATGTTTCAAGGAGACTAATGTTAAAGTTTTAACAAATTCTGTTAAATTCATCAGATTCTGTAGACTTCTCTTTAACATATCTGCTTTTTAATATATGTAAGAAAATGCTGTCCTTATCCCTTTTGGGGAATTAATTCTTAATCTTTCAGTCTAGAATACATTAAATGCTTAGTAATTATTTGTGGAATTAAATGGTGTGCTTTGGATATCTGATCAAATAGGAACTAATTTTATGATACATTATAATGGGTTATGATAAGACGAAATATAAATGCTGACTATTTTCATAACAAAATATAGATGTCAACTCAAACAGTAGTTTCAAAAATATTAACTATAGATCTTTATCCAAGGGATACTCTGAACGTCAGTGTGAACTTATTACAATTTTTTTTGGATAAGATTTCTTAACCAGTTAACTGTGGAAGGCATCATTGAGCATCGTTGGCATATAAATAACCCAGATAGTTAGCATATTCCTCAAGAAAAGTGACGCATAGCCTAAGAATGTGTATGAATGCAATATGAACATCTTTAGTTTGTGAAGTATGATGATTAAAACTTTTCTTATTGGAATGGAGGTTAAAATGCATAATTGGCATGTGTCAGTATGGAAGTTACTCTGCCAAATGAATACCACAAATTAGTTGAGGTATTCATCTTTTACTTGCACAGATCTGGTGGGCTTCAAATTATTAGTTTAATTGCTTATGTTAGAGTGTCTGAGTTTGTTATTCTCTAGAAATAAAGTAGAATGTTTTTAAGGTTTTATTAATACTTTGTGATTATCAGGAAGTTATATGAATTTTTTGCATTAATATTAGTAATTGAACATAAAAAGGATAATAATGACTACCATTTGTTGAGTATCATTTGTTGCTAATTAATTTATAAACATTCCCTTTAAACTTCTCCACAAATGTAGGAGGAAGATATTCTCATCTATGTTTTATAGATGAGGAAAGCAAGGATTAAGGATTATAGTTCATTATGCAGAGTTTAATTTAAAACTAGAATTATAACTCTAAGTCTTGCTTCTTAGCGACTATATCAAACTATTGTTTTAAAGTGTATGTTAGAAAAAAAATTTCTGGCCTATGACTCTTTAGAAACAGACTAAGATTCTTTCCTTGAATAATTTAGTTGCCTAGAAGGTTTAGAATGTGCATTTAGTAAACATTATACCATGTCAGGCACTCTAAAAACGATGCACTTACTGGAGGACAAAGTCTTATCTTCCAGAAGGAAAAGTCAGACAGAAACAGTGTTTATGGTGGATGGTGAGCTTGTGCAGGAGTTACAGAGAAGAGCAAATAATGGGCATCTAAAGAAGTCTGGGAATTAGAAACACTTCCGTGTACACAAATGAAGAATATATTCGTTTTGAAATTACAGCATTAATACTGTAAGGATGAGGGCCTCTCCTCATCCTTTAAATAAACCTATTTTTGCTATATGTATATTCTAAGTCCTTTTCAATGCATTAACATGAGTGTGTGTATGTACGTGAGTGTGTGTGTGTGTACACACATATATGTATATATATACACATATATATAGCCTTAAAAAGTGCATACTATTGTTCGTATATGTGTTCCTTTTTTAAAAAATTGCATTATATTAATCACATGGAGCCAGGTCTTAAGGGACTTAGTCTTGAGTCAAGTATTAAAGACCTAGTTGGCTAAGACTGGACGGATAAATTAAGGAAGGCCCTCTGTGTTTAGGCCTGACATACTGTTCCAGATTTACATCATGTTGTATGCCTTTTCTTCTAGAGGAAAGTTGTCCATTGGTTTTCTCACATGGTTGAGCAAATCGTGTGAAGAACTTGGGTGATGTGCTAAATAAGGAGTCTTTTTCCTGAATGCACAGGGCTTTTAAGCTAGTGTTTTAGGAAAAGCACTGAAAGATAAAATAGTTTGGTGCAATTTCTAAAAGTTTTGTACTCACAACACATGAAGTAAGCTTGTGTTTTTTTTGTTTTTTTTTTTTTAAGGATGATGGAAAAAATCTCATAAAAATATAAAAGAGGTGTTAGATTTGAACCTCTTTTTCTTAATTTGTGTAGGCTATAATTTAGTTCCATGCATCAGAGCTTAATTATTTTCATTCATTAAGTTTTAAAACAGTGAATTTATTGCCCACATAACTTATAGTATGAGAAGAATAAAAAATAAAATTGACCTGCACCTCTCTAACATAAGAACTATTTTCAGTTTTCATGCCTCTATTTGTACATAGTTTTACTACATTACTCTGGAGGGTTATTCCAGAGAGAGTAAATAGACAATGGATAGAGGTGGAAGAGTAGCTATTGCAGCATATGTTGAAGAGTTATTATAAAGGAAGCTTGGAAACACATTTAGAACAGAGATTGGACTCTATGGTAGTAGTTCTGGGTTTTTATTCTTCCTCTGCCATTAGTTCGCTCAGGTAATTAAGTTAATATCCTGAGGTTTAAGAGGCATCATGTGAAGAAGAGAGATGGATTACTGTCTCTAAGGCTATTATTTAAGTCGTACATTAAAATTCCAGATATCTGGGCTCATTAGACCATTGACTTAGAATCGAGGGGATGGGGTGCTTGAATCTGCGTTAGTATAAAGCATACCAGGTGATTCAGTGACAGGTTATCCAAAAACCGCACAGTAAAACACTGCTCTAAGATTTTTTTCTTCTTTAAAAATGATAAGCATCCAGATAAAATGAACAAGATGTTTCTGGAGTTGGAAAATAAGTAAAAATATCCTTCAACAACATTGAGTGCTGCTTTAGTTCATCAAACATTAATTTGGAGTTGCTGTACCTCTTTTTGTGACTAAGTTTCATTTGAAAGGAAATCTTTTTCTTGATTATACATTTTGAAATGTGCAAACTTAAGTGGAAAGTTAAGAAAATATTAGTGGTAATACATTTTTAAATTTTGAAGAACTTACTAATAAATCATGTATGGTTCTAAACTTATAGCTGCTGGGTTTTTAAATTTGTTTTATGCTAAAATCTCATCAATTTTTATATAAAAATTTAATTTTTCACTTTGCAAATCCTGTCGTATTCCTTTTCTTAAAGACTATTATTACCAGAATATGTTCTGTTAGAGACATTAAAACTGCATTTGCAAAGTCAGCATAAAGGAAAGTGTTTGAAAAACAATTTGAAACTGTTATTTCCCAAAAGGTCCTTTACTGTGTGTATGTCTGGAAATTTACTCTAGTTTTATAGAGTGTTGCTAATCTTTCCTCGAAGTTTTTCTCTACTTCCAATAGGTGTCCCTAAGATTCCATGTCAGGCATCCCTACAAATATATTTCAGTGATTCTTTCACTTATCCTGGGTCTGTCCCTTCTATTGAATCAAGAACTTAAATTTTCTAAGTTAAAATAACTTTTAAAAGACTATCATAATTATTGCCTTATTTTTGAAGTTTTTTCCTTTCAAAAGTGGCATAATGATAGCAAAGGGGAGATGTCAGTCTACATATTCTCATCGATAGCTATAAACTCTACGGAATCAACATGGACTTTTTGTTTTTTCAGTTTCTGAGTTCCAAGATTCATGTTCATCTCTTTCTCTTTCATTTATTAGCAGATTGTAGAAAGTGAAACGTGAAGTAACTTTTGGCCGAGTAGGAGAAATGCCTTAGGGAATGTTAGTTTCCCCCACACCCCAATAGGCTGTAAAAAAGTAGGAAAGAACCATGTAGATAGAAGTAAAAACATTTGTTAGGAAGATGGCACAGTAGAAACTGACACTAAAATTCTTTTATTGAGTGGACACACAGTAATTATTAGTTTCAGGTGTACAACATAGTGATTCAACATTTATATATTTTATGATGTGATCACCATAAGTCTAGTAACCATCTGTCACCATACTTATTTTGATATTATTGACTATATATCCTATGCTGTACATTATATCCCTTTGACTTATTTTATAACTGGAAGTTTCGTACCTCATAATTCCCTTCCTCACAACCATCCTTTTGTTCTCTGTACCTGTGAGTTTGCTTTTGTTTTGTTTTTGTTCATTTGTTTTGTTTGGTTTTAGATTCCACATATAAGTGAAATTATATAGTATTTGTCTTTGTTTGACTTATTTAACATAATACTCTCTAGGTCCATCCGTGTTGTTGTAAATGGCAAGATTTTATTTTATTTTTTATGGCCAAGTAATATTCTGTTGTATATATGTAACACTTCTTCTTGATCCATTCATCTGTTGATGGACATCTAGGTTGCTTCCATATCTTAGCTATTGTAAACAATGCTACAATAAGCATAGGGGTACATAAATCTTTTTGAGTTATTGTTTTTGTTTTCTTCAGCTAAATACCCAGAGGTAGAATTATTGGGTTTTACAGTAGTTCTGTTTTCAATTTTTTGAGGTATCTCTATTCTGTTTTCCATATTATAGAATTATTTACCTAATTACTCAGTTGTAAAACACTGTGCTGCTATTATCACAGAAATTAAGTGTCATCCCTTTAAATATTTAGCACCATCTCACAATCCTACCCCCCAAATGTTTAATTTTTGCAAATTTTGTTCTATTTCTTGTCTCTGCTTATGTTTTATGTGCCTGCAATGTATTATAATCATGATGGTTTTTCTCCATTACTTCACCTTTGTGTAAAATGAGTTGTGTATTGTTTGTATAGGTTACATTGCAGTTCACTGTGTTTCTGTATTCATTCATTTTATAGTTGTTATTGGGCACCTTCTCATTTCTGGGCACTGCTCTAGGCACTAGGGATACAGTGCTACCCCGAAAGATCCCTGCTCTTTAGGATCTTACTGTCCATTGGAGGTAGTGCATAGTGATAAATCAAGAGGTTTCTGGTAGCCCTTTGTCTATAGCCTTTCCTTCCTTTTTGATTATTTCCTTGGCAAGAATATTTATGACCTTTTTAAAAATAATTATTTACATTTAAAATGCTGTTAACTATGTGAATAGTTACCAGTTTCATTTTAACCTTAAAAGTGTTAAAAGTTTTATGTCCCCAAATTAATGTTATAAATATTTACTTTATTCACTGCTGTGTCCTCAGGAATTCCAGACAAGTAGTTGACACTTAGTAAACATTTCATAGAATGAACTTGTTGAATTAATGGTAAATTACATCTGTTTTCTTGACTAGAGAGTTTATCTTTTTAAAAACATTTATCTTTTTAAATTTTTTTCTCTATGAGTTATCTTATTTTCTTTCTCCATTTATTTATTGGGATTCTATTGTCTTTCCTGACAATTTTTCAAGCTCTTCATATAATAAAAATATTAATCTTCAGGTCATATTATCTGCAACTGCTTTTCTGAGCTATTGCTTATTTTTCATGTTTTAGTTAATTTTTGTTGTGTACAAATTTTATTTATATAATTAAATTGTTTATCAGTTCAAAGCTTATAGATTATCTGTATTCTGGAAAAAATATTGTATAAATTAATCTTGAAATAATGTGGAGGTAGTATATAAGCCAGTATTTTTAAATTTTTAAATGAGTTAAAATAGGAACATACACTGAGATATAGGTAGTGTTACACACAGACATACACACACACATGCACACACGCACAAGGTATTGCTAGTTGAACAGAATTTCTGCAAATAGATGTGAGATAAATTGATAACTGTAAGATACTTGGCTTTGGTTTCCATTCGTTGTATTACCCTGACAGCCAGTCTCCCATCTTTTTCTAATGAGTTCTTTTGAATATCATGTTAATATTAGTGGATTCATTACAGCCAGATGTCTTGGTTGGTAGGTTTGTGTATCTATCTATTTAAGGATAATTGTGGCATTGAGGTTTTAACTATGTAAATTTACTTGATTAAACATTCTCAAATCAGGATATAACAAGAGACTCATTCCCCCTCACGGCCCTAACATAGCGTTCTCTGGTGTCTGGCATGAAAATGAAACTCTAATAGAATTTAAATAGACCTCATAGGGCTTTGGGTTGTGTGGTGCAGAAAGAAGCAGCAGGGTGTAGGTGGTGGCCTCAAATTCTTTGGGTTCTGTATCTGGCCAAACTCTGCATCTGGTGTTTCCCAGGAAATCTGGTGCCAATGTCATACAATGCCACATCTGCTTTCAACAAATGTTTAAGCACCGAGTTCTTAAATTCCTGGCATGGAAATCTGGCATCCAGTATTTCCCAAAATAGATTTGAGATTTCAGCAATTTGGGGGTTAACAAACCCTCTTTAATTTCTTCTTTTGGGAATCAAACTTTTATTTTGCTCATTTCACTGCATAGATTTAAAATGTAGTTTCAACCAGATTCTGTTGCTACAAATTCGTACAAATGACCCATTTCAGTATCTTGGTAAATTCTTCCTGTTAATTCTAATGTTTAATATGGAATCATTATTGAAGACAAATTCTGGTTTTATAACTCTCAAATGAAAGGGTTGCCTGGATGTATTGGACCCTCAATTTTATATTTCTTCATTCAATTTTTTATAACAGTGCTCCATAAGGTAGATAAAACAGTTTTTTCATGCATGAGGAAATTGAGGTCTAGATAACCAAATAACTTGTCAGTAGTCACACAGCTAGTGAAGGGCTCAGCCAGGATTATCCTTGAGATCTGACTCCCCATGCCACTTGGTCATTACTGTCATTGTCCGGATCTGCTCTGCCAAGCATGGCCTTTGTTGAAGGAGACCTAGCGGTGGGATTCATGCCTTCTCAGACCTTACAATCTATAACAGCAAATTACATGTAAACTACTCTTTAGTACAGAAACTATTTTTTAGTTTTATGTTTTCTATAATAATAATCTGCCCATGTTGTTTTTGCTACATTTTTTTTAATCCAGTTTATAACATTTTAAAGTTTGAAAGTTTGTCTTGTTCCTGACTTGTGCCAGTTTTTTTGTTTTTGTTTTTGTTTTTGTTTTTGTTTTTTTTTAAATGAGACTAGTGCTGACAATCAGATTGTAGTTAAAGGGTAATTTATTTTAATTTTTTTTGAAAGTTTAACATTCACATTACATCTCATTTTTAAAATTTATATATGCTTGCTAGTTATTTTGAAACATGTATTTTCTTGTAATTGCCTTTTTAATAGGCAGTACATTCAATTGTCTTCAAATTTAAAGAGGTAGGAAATAATAACACTTGCTAAGTAGGACTATGACTGCGTGCCAGGCATTCATTCTTCTAAGCACTTCTCATGTATCAATTTAATCCTCCCCACAGTGATGTGATAGGTACTGCTGTTATCTCCATTTTGCAAATGAGTGAACTGAAGCAGCAGAGGTGTACCTGATCAAGCTGGGGTCCGGGTTTTGTCATTTGTCCGGTCAAGTGTCACTGCCTTTGGAAAGCCTCATATGAACACAGCTCTCTTTCTGGGCTAGATTCGGTGCTTACCCGACATGCATTTTTCTTTTCCCTTGCATTCATTACAATTCTCCATCATCTCCTCCTCAGACTGAAGCTTCCCCAAGCGACACGGAGGCGGGGGGTTGCCCTGTCTTATGCTTTGGTGTGGACCCCAGGACTTAGCGCACTTTCTGGCATCTGCTAAGTACTTGAAAAACACTGTTTTGCCAGGACAAATTCTCCCATTTAAAAAATGGGTATATCTGCTCTGCCTTCTTTACAGAATTATTCAGAAAATCGAATGAGGGTTCACAGCTGTTTGTCAGCTTCAGGGCACTACACAAATAGATACGAAACCAATTATGGAGATTATGGAGTGCATCATATATCCTTAATGAAGACTGATTCTTTGAAAGCTTCTAGACACTAACTTGGGGGTTGGCACTCAGGACAGATAGGATCTTGACAAAATCCAGAGTGTACTGAGTTCTGGCCAGCCTGTTTTTAAACAATAGTCCTAATGATTTCAAATGATTGTTGTAGCATCTGATTGCATGCCTTTTTTTTTTTTTTTCCTCCACAGAAGGCAGAGAATTGTTTATATCCTGGTATTTAAATATTGCAGACTCATAGTGCCTAGATTCTACAACTGGTTGTGTTATCTAATTCAGTGTTTCTCAGTATTGGCTACATATGAGAATCACGGGGTTGTCGTTTTGCTTTGTTTTTTAACTGAAAAGTCTTAGGCTCTGCTTTCAGATTCATGGAATCAGAATTTCAGGGTGGGAGGGAGAGATCGACTCAGGTAACTCTGATGCGCATCAAGGAATGAGATATATTTCAAATGTGTTCTAAAGACTGAAAAGAAAGCTTAATGTCACTAGAAATATTTTTAATAAGAAATGCAGTTGTTTCATATTTAATCATTCTCGAGAGCACTGACATTTATTTTCTTCCTCTGTGGTACATTTTATAGTCCATTTGTGCTGGTGAGTTCAGTGGATACTCTAATTATTCAAAACCATATGGTCATGGCAAGCAGCTGATAAATGGGTTACAATTTTATTTCCAGGCTAAAAAATCATTTTTGCCTTGCTTGGGAGAAATTTGGGGCCTTAAGCCGACCCTCACTTATTTTGTTTTTAACAGAAATTGCAGTGTTATGTGTAGACATTTCATCACTTGCTTGTAGAAATGACGGGCCATCTATTCAGGCTGGAGTCTTCATAAGGTTCATCCGTTTCCATAAAAGCTTGTCAGTCTTACCATCTGCTAGTCTGATGGTCTGAGTAATACACAGTACCTGCAGGCCAGGTTACCATCAGAGAATAGACCCAGCAGTGGTCTGATATCTGGTTCTGGTTATAAGCTTCATTACTAAGAATTGTTTGAAGGACATGTGGTCTGACTAGAGTCATCCCTATATCAAGCTGGGCCACCAGAAAGTTGTTTTTAAAAATATCTTACCTTGCTACCCCTGCTTTATGTGGGCTTATTATACAAAGTAGAAATGTTTCAGATTTTTCTCATTATTTTACAACACTTAGCAATGTCTCTACGTCTTTTATATTATCAACTCTCAATTTCTGGCTTGTTTCTCCTCAAAAAATAAGCCATTTGTTTCATCAGAAAAAAAATATTTAATTGATGATTTGTTTTATAAAAATCATTTTCTCATTCTAACTAAAAACTTGTACATTAAAAAAAAAGGAAGAGAGGCTTTTCTGCAATTTGTGATGGAAACTGGATATCTTTATAAGTGGTGGAAGATCTGTTTTAACATTATTTTATTTCATTTATTTTATGTCAGGAATGCATTAGTATCAAATGGCAAAAACCTGAAAGGATAGCTTCAATAGATGGGGATTTATTTGTTTTAACAAATCTCTTGGTGTAGGCAGTGGAGAGCTGATGCCATGAGGGAACAAGGTTCTTTGTATTTTTTAACTCGCTCCAGCATCCTTGGAGTACAAGAATTTGTCCTCAGGCTTTTTATCTCAAGGATTTATTCTAACATTCTAAAATAGCTTCTGTGCATCTAGGTGTTATTTACCAGGAAGATGAGGGCAAGGGGTGAAAGCTTTTTTTTTACCCCCAAAGCTTTTCCCTCTACTCTTTCACCCCAAGCCAGGAATTATTTATATTTTATTGACCAAAACTATGACATACGCCCCTCCTAGCTGCAAGGGAAATGGAGAAATGGTACTTTTTCTTTTAGGCTGTATAGTGGGAGAGATAGAAGAAGGCCTGTGAATTGTTATTTTCACGGTCTCTGCTGAAAGTGTCCTTATGGAAAATGAACCAGTAGTTTTTACAATCTGTCTTTAATATGGCTACTTTTCCCAGTCATAATTTAGAAATTCAGAGCACATTTAATCTGCATCTGTTCACATAGATAATTCAGTTTTTGAGGTACAAGTTACATTTTTAACACAATGAAATTATTTATTTGATAAATCAAATTTTCAAACCCTTATGACTAGACAATATATTGTCATCTTTAATGCATTTAAAATACAGACTCTGTAGCTTTTTTAAACAATATCTAATTTTGGCGAGACAAGCCAAACATAGTGGTTGTAGATATTGAACAAATGGCAGGTTTCATATCAAAATAGCATTAGAGGGGCTTTTTAAGAATCTAATTGAAGGAAGAGGAAAGTAATAAAATATTGGAACTGAGATAAGACTATAAAATAACTAATGCCTTTGTTCAAGGGTAAATGAGAAAAATAATGTGACAGAGCAGAGTAACAGTGTATAGTAAAACAAAGAGCCAGCAGATAGATGGCTTGTGTTTCAGTCCATTTCCACCATGTACCTTTTCCATGTAACTTTATCTTCTTGAGCCTTGATTTCCCCTTCATTTTATATAAATAGTGATTGTAGCAAGCTCACTGTGTCATTTGGCTCCCCCACTGAGAAAACTGCTGGGCACATGGTAAATGTTGGTTTCCTTTACCGAATGGATAAAGGTGAGAAAATGCTCAATTTAAAAAGCGAAAATCTGTGTCCTAGTCAACTTATGTTTCACGTGAAAGAAACCCATACTTTTTTAAGAGCCCAACTGTCGAGCTAAGAATGGCACTGTACCGTATCTTGAAAGTGACTACCTAAAATAAGAAAACTACTTTCCATGCATTTTTCAAATGAATTGTTTAATTCCATATACATATGAGTAGAAAAATTTAGTAGGATTTATTGGGTTTTAGAGAATATAAATGTATTTGCAAAATCTATATTTTTCTTATCTTTTTTTATATTTTTCTTCAATCTAGGATTTTAAGGGTGGATTTGGTATTACCATAATTCCTATGAATGTAGCAAATGTAAAGCAAGTGGACAAAACTGTGAAACAATCTTTTGAAATAATCACTCCCTATAGGAGTTTTAGGTAAGTTGTATTTCATCTTTTTGTGTTTGTACTACTACAGGAAAGTTTGGGGCAGCCAGTTTTGTATTGCTAGTGGTGATTTTATTTCTTATAGGATGCTTAATAAAATTATGTTCTACTTCTTCATACTGTTTATCAGCCAGCATATATAAGTACCTTGTAAAAGTGACTTGAATAATCATGCAACCTGGAAAGATACTAATTTGATGAGATTTGAATTGTTTCTTATTACATATTTTCTTAGAAGTCTTGGTATGTTAATTTTTTTATCAACAAATATATGAAACTTGCTTCACATTTTGGAGGAATAAAATAAAAAGGGAATACTATGTTGTCTTTAAACTGTATTTTATTTACCTTTTGGCCTAATCAAATACAGGCCCTCTTTTAAGATCATTCCCTAATTATAATTGCTCCATAATGATTTACTAAAAAGAACTACAGCTCAAAATGATGTTGAATTTAATGGATCTCCAAGCACTTATTGATCAAATATTTTAGGATTTTGTTATATATCTTGTATTATGGTATTCTAGTAATTGCTTTATTATGACAATGAAACAGAAAATATGTCCTAAATATGTGTAAATAATCTATAATGACTCCATAGCTTTAGTATACAGAAAAGGCATCAGTATCTCTTGAGATCAACCACATTAATTCATCACAAATAACATACCACAGTGTAGTATGCAGGTCAGAGGCAATTGTCAGAGGCCTTTGAAGGACTAATAATTACTTAGCAATTTAAAAAATACTACCAAGTCTGGTACTCAATTTATCTGTCAGAATATGTCCACTGGCTCAAATTTTAAGAAAGAATTGATCACATAAATAATAACAAGCTTTATTTTCACACAGGCAAATTCAAGCCTCAAGTGAAAATATAGACATTGGCTGAGCTTTTACAACAGTTCTGACACTAAATAAGTGAGGTTTTTACTCATACCAACCAATTATTTAACTCTTTAGACAACAACTGGGTGTCCTACAATTCAGTCCTATTCTGCCACCAACTACTAGAGTGAGCGTCAGACCCCACAAGTTTAAGGGCTTAGTTCCACAAGACTGCCCTCACTTCAGACACCAGCTACAAGTCTCAGGTTCCCAGGTTACCCATACTTCGGTCCACCTTGGCTGTAAATCAGGGTTCCCATGACCTCCTCTCTCCCAGGTTCGATAATTTGCTGGAATGGCTCACAGAATGCAGGGAAACATTTTAATTATTATTGCCAGTTTATTTTAAAGAATGCAACTCAGGAATGGCCAGATGGGAGAGCTGCATAAGGCAAGGCACAGGGGTTAGTGGTACAGAGCCTCCACGGCCTCTCTGGGTGTACCACCGCCCTCCCAGCACCTCAAGGGACCTTTTTTTTTTTTTTTGAGTTTTCATTCCATGGGCATGATCGAGTAAACTCTTGGCCATTATTAACTCAATTACCTGGCCATCTTCCCTTCCTAGAGGTCAAGGGTAGGGCTGCCTGAATATTCCAACCCTGTAATCACACCTTGATCTTTTCTGATGACTAACTCACATCCTGAATCTGTCTACGCCCCCAGCCACAAATTATCTCATTAGCATACAAAAGACACTTTTTTTCATTCAGGGGGTTCCAAGGCTTTTGGGAGCTGTATACCTGGAACCTGGGACAAAGACCAAGTATTTGTTTTCTTGTACCATATTGGCTGTGACCAATCTGTGTGTAGAAACAGAAACCACTAAGAAATTTGTAAATATTATAGTAATGATGGAACCATAAAGTACTTCAAAAAATATAACTCATGTGGGCCACTCAATTTTCTTACAGATTGTTTTGAATATTTTAGTCATCTGTTATTTTCATTATATTTCAAAGCATTTTCATCTTCAGAACAGAAGATTTTATTATGGAGCATTACTCTGTGGGCCATTGACTGAGTATGGAGCATCATAGCACATTCCCTGGCACATTGTAGATGCTCAGTAAACATTTCTTGAAGGAGTGAACTGATACTTGGTATTTTACCCCTTCACTCAGGCACCCAGTAAATGCTGAGAATTAGAGTACATCAAAACATGGCTAAAAATTAGTTCGAATTCTGTAAGAATAGTAATGACTTAAAACTTTTCATTTCTCAGTTTCTTAAAGCCATCTGTACATTCTTCTAATTAAAAATATCTATTTTTAATACTGAAAAAATTAGAATTTCTTGGTGGATGTTTTTGATAATTTGGTTTAACTATTGTGGCGTTCCTTCTTGGCTGAATAATCTGGTAGTCCCAAAACTCTGCTAGTCTCCTATTGATTGTTACATGACCAGGATATAAAAATTGCCTTGTTAGGTCAAAAGCCTCTCATTTATGCTTTTGACCTAACAAGGCAATTTTTATATCCTGGTCAGAAATATATGTATGTTAATTTTGGTTCAAGATATGTAAACAAAGTCATAAGCAATGTGGAAGGTTAAAGGAAAAAAAATGGATTTCTGAAATTAGATAATTTTAACAGAAAAGATTATCCAACTACCAAGAAGGCATATTTTTCAGCTGCTATTTAATTTGTGAGTGAAATGAATATGCAAACTGAACATACTGCTTAATTGGCCTTTACAAGGGAGATCGATAATGCAGAAACGTTAATTGTTTCAGCTTTACAGCCGAGTCTGAAAAGGAGAAACAAGAGTGGATTGAAGCTGTGCAGCAATCGATAGCAGAAACTCTCTCTGATTATGAAGTAGCTGAGAAGATTTGGTTCAATGAGTCCAATAGGAGCTGTGCAGATTGTAAAGCCCCAGATCCTGACTGGGCATCCATCAATCTCTGTGTTGTCATCTGTAAGAAGTGTGCAGGTAATTAGCGATAAGTTATGCTCATCACTGTTGGGTGACAGATTGGCACCGAATGTTCTTTATCGTCATATATAATGTGTCCCAGCTAATGGTTGTGAAAAATAAAAACAGAGAAGGCTTATTACATTTAAATCAATTTTCAAAATGCAATTCTAAACTTCTCTTATGCATGACTTAGATATAGAAATTGATTTTTAAGCATGTAATCATTTTTTGTGCCTACTGGTCCATGTATGGATTTTTAAAAGACACTGTTGAGATTTTTACATTTTCAGTGAATGTGTTTCAGAATGCGCCCTGAACACACCTGCTCTTTGTATGATTTGTCCTCTTTTCCACAGTCATATTTTGTAAGACCTATTTTTCACATCAAGGTTGTTCCAAGCTCTGAACAGATCTGATATCTCTTATAATGAGAATTTTTATATAGAATCATTTTTAGGTGTATTGAAGTTTATGAGCGTAGCCAGTACAATGGCTGGTTTTCTTGTGACTTTACACTTTACAGACTCTGATAGCTCGTTCCTTGTATTCGGGAGCTCAGACAGTTGTCCGAGTGAGTGGAGGCAGTGGACCCTAGCTTAGGTACATGATCATAGAGGTCTTGGAGAAAGTTAGCCACAACCCAAACTTTACTTCATCTTTTCAGATCTTCCAGGTACCATGCTGGTCATGGGAATTAAAAAGGTGTGTAAGACATGGCATTTTCTGCACAAATATATAAATAGTAATTATAATAGAGGTTCTTAAGGGCAAGAGTAGAGTACAAGTTTCGTTGAGAGAATACAGAGGAGGCACACCTACTTCAGCTACAGCAAAGACAAGGACAGTGGCGTCAAACCCTTAATACTCTCCTAAAGCTCCACGCTGCCACGTTTCTTACCACACTAGGCTAGACTTCCTCATGAGCTGATTGCCAACATCAGTTGCAACGACAGAAAGCATCAGTTCATCTCCCTGTACTTTGTATTTTTCTCGTCGTTTCTCCTCTAGTTTCACTGGCAGAGGTGGCCTTTGCATTGTCCAAGGCCATTCTTTGTGCTTATGCTCCCTTTCTCTCCTTTCGTAGAGCCTCACCCAGTCACTTATTCACTCTTTACCAAACTCTAGTTTCTTTTGTTTCAGCATATAAACTTGCCTAAGTCTGTCCTGTTATAACAACACCAGCTTTCTGAAGACTTACCATTCCCTTCGATGTATTGTTCTCTGTCCCTTTTTTCTTTCATAGACAGCTACTTTCAAGAGTGGTAGTCTGCACAGGTTTTCAAGAGTAGTAGTCTGCACAGGTTTTCAAGAGTAGTAGTCTGCACAGGTTTTCTTCATTTCTTTAACTTGCTAGTTTTTCTTCAGCCTCCTATAATAAGACTGTTTTTCTCTTTATTCCAGTAAAAATATTTTTTACCACATTTACCAGTGTGTTTTACCTCTAAATTTCTGTGTGGTCAGTTCCTCTCTATTGCTTTCCCTGCAGTTTTCAACACTTTTGACCAATCTGTCTCTGTATGACTTCCCAGCCTCCGTCAACTCCCAGTACACCATTTCCCCTAGATGTGCTCTTACTACTGTGGTCATCCTTTTTCAGGTTACTTTTCCTCTGCCTATTTCTAAAATACGTGTGTTCCCTTGGGTTACAGCCTTAGCTCTCTGTTGTTCCTGAATGATGATATTTATTATTTAAATTCAGCACTCATTTTTAAGCAGATGATTCTCATTCTTTTGGAAACCACACTCTTATATCCACCTACTAGAATCCTCACATGGATTTGCCCAAGATACCTCAAAAATAACATGTTAAAAATGGAGCTCCCATTGCTGTCAAACTCATATCATAAAACTACACATTCTTCTATATTCCAAATGTTGGTCAGAAGCAATATTGTCTACTCCACATTCAAGCCTGAAATCTGAGAGACCTTCTTGACCCTTCCTCTTTCCTTAAAGCCTACCAAGTCTCAGTTTTATTTTATCAGTACCTATAAATGTGTCCTCCATTGTGTTTCTCTTCCTGTT
>NW_011888786.1:16192069-16193867 GCF_000151845.1 Pteropus vampyrus | reverse complement strand
ATTTGTTGAAATTATTATTTTATTTCCTTTTGTGAGATTGTTCCAGAGGTTTTCCTGTTGTTTCACTTAAGGATTTGTTATCAGTAGCAGATAAACTCTTTATCCATAACTTTCTAGCTAAGTCAGGCATACCCCAGTATTTTTTTTTTATTTTATTATTAATATTGCAAGTACATAGTGCACTGGTTCGACATTCACATAGTTTATGAAACGATCCCCCCAATTACTCCATCACCCCTCTGGCTGACCACTTAGCCATTGCGTTACTGCTGAGTGCATCGACAGCTTTTTCTGTTTTAGGGAGAGGATACTGACTATAGCTTCAGCTCGTACATTGCTGACTTGGTCTTACCAAAATTAACATCATTTACTCAATTTATTGTCAAGCAATGGTTTGTTTAGTGCTATTCATTTGAACTATCATTTGCCTTAGGCTGAGCGATTCTAGGTCTTTTTGTGACCATTTTATGCTGCCCATTTGGTTTTCATCCTTTTGGCAAAGGATTTGTTAAACATTCTTCCCCCTTGTTTAAATTGCTCCTTCAGTTTATTGTGTGTCAGGAGGCTCTCCTGTGTATAGATATGTAAAACATATACTTTTGTATGCCTATAGTTTTTATGATTAGAGAATATATTGTTTCATGGTTCTCAATTCTTTAGTATGTATTTTGTGGCAATACTTATTAGATAAGGATCCCCAGGTAAGTAGCATTATATGGAACATTTTGGAAAATCAGTAAATCAAGACCTTTTTCATACTTCTCTAGACATTGTAAGAGTTATACAATTGATTTACATTTTTCTTCTATTCGTTTAGTTCCTGTAAACTAAGTTTTTCTTCTTTGTACGTCTTTGGTATTTGTGAAGTGAGGCCACCAGTTGATTTTAAAGCAGTGGCACACAAGTTCAGAATTCAGAATGGTTACCTAAGGTAGGGTACCTCAAGGATATTGGATGGGCCTGGGGGAACCTTATATTTATATGGGTTATTATTAAGACATTTAATTTTGTTTATATAGGTAATTAAGACATTTGTTTTCATGAGTGGTAATTATATTACTAAAATAATTGACCAATTATATCACACATGTATGGAATAATGATAAACAGGGTATCATAAACCAAGAGTTATAATTAATCTGATTCTGTGTACCAGAAGTCTATAATAAATAAATATATAAATATTAAGTTGTGGATTTGGGGAAGTAATTGATGAGATTGGAGAACCAGGGCATATCTTCCTCCAATGGTTTCTCTCTTTTTGATGGTGATGGGAATCTTGTCAGTGAATAAATTAACTGATGTCCTCAAGTGAGGTCTTGTCTGCCACACCACACAGTTCCAATGAGCTAAGATATTGTACAGGTTTTACATTAGTTACTAGCTATTGCATTTTTCCTAAGAGTATTGCAGGGATGTCTATGAGAATTTACTTCCATAATAGGCTTCTTATAAAGGTACTCTTAATGTTAGTGAATAGTTAAAAAAATTTTTTTTATTTTCTTGAATAGATTTTTTAAAATTAAGTTATAATTTACATATAATATTATATAAGTTTAAGGTGTTCATCTGTTAATTTGATATGTTCTGTGTTGCAATATAATTGCCACCATAGCTTTAGCTAACACCTTTATCACATCACATAATTATCACTTCTTTTTGGTGGTGAGAACATTTCAGATCTAGTATCTTGACAATTTGACGTATATAATACAGTATTATTGACGATAATCACTATGTTGTACATTAGATCTCCAGAACTTATTGACTTTCTATTTGCAAGTTTTTACCCTTAAAC
>NW_011888786.1:16188451-16190754 GCF_000151845.1 Pteropus vampyrus | reverse complement strand
GTATATAATACAGTATTATTGACGATAATCACTATGTTGTACATTAGATCTCCAGAACTTATTGACTTTCTATTTGCAAGTTTTTACCCTTAAACATCTTTCCAACGCTCCCACCCCCCAGCTCCTGGTAACCACCATTCTACTCTCTGTTTCTCTGCATTTGCTTTTTCAGATTCCACATATAAGTCATATCATGCAATGTTTGTCTTTCTGTCTGGCTTCTTTCACTAAGCATAATACCCTTAGGACCATCCGTGTTGTCACAAATAGAATTTCCTTGTATCTCATAGAATACTATTTGTGTGTGTGTGTGTGTGTGTGTGTGTGTATAGACACACCACATCTTTATCCATTTATTGATGAATACTTAGGTTGTTTCTACATCCTGGCCACTGTGAATAATAATGCTGCAATGAACATGAGAGTGCAAATATCTTTTCAATATCCTGTTTTCTTTTGTATATGTACCCAGAAGTGGGATTGCTGCATTATATGATAGATGAATTTTTAATTTTTTAAGGACTCTGTATATTGTTTTCCAGCATGGCTCAACCAGTTCATATTCTCACCAACAGTGCACAAGGGTTCCCTTTTTCTTTGCATCCTTGCTGACACTTGTTATCTCCTGTCTTCTTGAATATAGCCATTCTAACAGGTGTGATTGCTTTTTTTAAAAATTGAATTGTATGTGTTCTTTATATATTTTAGATATTAACCTCTTATCCAATATATGGTTTGCAAATGTTTTCTCCCTTTTCATTCTGTTGATTGTTTTTGCTATGCAAGAGCTTTTTAGTTCGATACAGTCCCACTTACTGATTTTTTGTTTTTATTGCTTATATTTTTGGTATCATATCCAAAAATTCATTGCCAAGGCTGATGTCAAGGAGATTACCACCTGTTGTCTTCTAGGAGTTTTACAACATTAGGTTTTATGTTTAAATTTTAATACATTGTGAGTTAATTTTTCTAAGTAGTATATGATAGGGGTCCATTTTCATTTTTCTGCATGTAATTATCCAGTTTCCCAACTTCATTTGTTGAAGAGACTATCCGTTCCCCACTGAGTGTTTTTGGTAAATAGATATTTATTGCACATTTAACAATTGCTGAGTTCTCTTTTAGGTGCTGGGGATACAATTGTAGTAAAAAGCAGACCCGTTTCTTAATTCATGAGAGTGATCTTCAATAGAGGAGACTGACCATAAACATGAAATTAAGTAAATACACCATAGAAAATACAGAGCACTATGAAGGAAAAGAATTGTTTAATGAGAGAGAGAATAAGAGGAGATACGTATGGTTAGATTGGGAGGGCAGTCAAAGGCTACTACAGTGGAAGGGACATCAGCTGTTACATTTTCCAACACTCATATTGCAGGTATGGAAAAGCTAAGACCTAGAGATGAGAAAGGATGGTCCAAGATCACCTAACAAATTATTACAAAGTCAAGTACGAGAATTCAGGCTTCTTGTTTCTGAAGTAAAGGAAATTCTGGAGGTCAACTTTACCATGGTAGAAAAGATAAGTGCTTTTTAAAATAATAGACCCTCCAGGCTGGGACTGTGAATGCATCCTGAGTCTCCTTGGCTGTACACTGAGCTGTCTGTCCATTGAGATACCTAAAGAGTGATTATCCTGAAGTTGCATTACAGAGGGCAGATTATCGAGTGATCCATGCAGATGTACCACGTCAGGAAGGATTGAAATGATGAACCCGAGGCAAAAGAGTTAGAAGGAATCAGGGTGCCCAGATCAGAGTGTTCGGAAGCAAATGGGAAGCCGATCAAGTGAGGAAGCAGGAAGAAAGGATGAGAAGAGATGTGAAGGCAGCTTATTACTTCAAGGAAAAAGAAATCAATTCTAGTGTTTGTACAATGATGATGCAGAACATAAGTCAGTAATGTTTTATTGTGTCTGCTTATTGTTGTTCCTCCCCACATGCCCCTCCCCCAAGAGGAAAGCTCTGAATCTGTACTCATGTTTCAAATTACCAAAGCACAACAACAATTTAAAGATTCTACAGATCCTGATGAGGCTGGAAGATACATATATACAATGTTCATATGACAAAACATTTAGTGGATACATAATTATTACGTTTGAAATATTTAGAGTTTTCTGAGCATCAGTCATTATAGTATGTAACCATAAAGAATGTCTTACAAACAAATCCGATGGATTGGAAGGTGGAGAATACTGCTGCAACAAAACAATGAACTGAGTCTCAGAAGTCTTGGGTTAAATTTAAACTCATACTGAGCAGGCCTATTGCTTGATTCAGGGTATCCTTATTATTAGA
>NW_011888786.1:16187126-16188401 GCF_000151845.1 Pteropus vampyrus | reverse complement strand
GTTTTATACCAGTACGGGGTGGTGATAAAGGTGTGGTCACTGTTATCATCATTACAGTTGGTTATGATTTCTGTATAATTACCACCACTACTCTTGCGTGGAAATTATATATTGGTGCGTCTTAATTTGAAAAGATATATGAAGACACACATCCATGTACATATACATACGCACTTTTTTTAAAAAGATAAAATACATTTACGTACGAATTAAAATAGAAATGCAATTGTTTTTTTGACTTTAGGACAACACAGATCTTTAGGACCAAAAGATTCCAAGGTTAGAAGTCTAAAAATGGATGCCAGCATTTGGAGCAATGAACTCATCGAGGTAAGTCGGATTTAACTGTGGCGTGATTAGCAGAGATGAGGGAGGATGTGTGCAGTGGGCGGCATGGCTTACTTCATGAGTTCTCTGATAAGGTTCTCACCACAGTATAAAAATGACTGATAGCCTGTTTGGTAAGTAGCAACTTTCTATGTTAACTTTCAGAATGCTTCCTAAATGAGATAGTTACTTTAAAAATAAAAAGTACAAGAAGCTTAATGGTAATAACTACTTTTAAAGGCTTGGCAGCTTTTTCATTAAGCCAGAATTTACTTTCTTTTTAACCCAGCATGGATAAAATATTAGAAAAGTGATGAAAACATTGGGCAAAATTTACCATTCTTTATCTTGGCCATGCTCTGTTATTAACTGTGATCATGTCTAACTTGCTGTCTTCAGATTCTATTTTCTGCTGGGGCTGCAGCACCACGTTCAACCACATTAGCCCACCTACTCAGCCATTTTAAATGAATCTGTCTCAACGTGAGCTTCAAAAAATAATAATGCTTTTGCTGTAATTTGTGTGGCTTGCAATTTCTTTCCTTGGTAACCTTTTACAATTATTAAGAGCAGCTAGACTGTATTTAAAATAGAAATAGTATCTCCTTTCACACTCCATCTTCCTGAGAGGGTTGGCTATTTCTTGCGTTTTTGCATATTTTATACTGTTATGTTTTAATTTGTAGTGTGAGTCAGTTTTCTGCATATTTAAATACACTTTAGGAACTGATATGTTTTATAATTTTTTGATAATTCAGCTTTTTATTGTTATTGGAAACAAAAGAGCAAATGACTTTTGGGCGGGTAATCTTCAAAGAGATGAAGAATTACACATGGAATCACCAGTCGAAAAGCGAAAAACCTTTATCACGCAGAAGTACAAAGAAGGAAGATTCAGGAAAACCCTTTTGGCATCTCTCACCAAAGAGGAATTAAATAAGGTATCCA
>NW_011888786.1:16176686-16182251 GCF_000151845.1 Pteropus vampyrus | reverse complement strand
AAACCAGATGTTCTGGAGACAATGGCTTTGCTGTTCAGTGGAGCAGATGTCATGTGTGCAACTGGAGACCCTGTGCACAGCACCCCCTACCTGCTGGCCAAGAAGGCGGGGCAGAGCCTGCAAATGGAATTTCTCTATCATAACAAATTCTCAGGTCGGTCCCTATCCCTTCATCTGTCTGGTTTCTTCTGATGTATCCCTGAATGGATTGAAGCACAAATCTGTTTATTTCTCAAATAAAGCTACCAGAATGCAGAAAAATGTAATTATCAAAATGGTGGAAGATGCTTAAGACTATGTTTTATTTCATTTTAAGGAAAAGTTTAGAAGATAAGTCTTTTATGTTTCTTTAATCTTATAAATGGAAGATTAAAACAGTTAATCCCACATAATCATTTGCACCCAAATTAAATCTGATATTCCAGTATGAATAATAAACACAACTTAAGTGCTTATTTTGCAAGTTTTATGCAAAATAAATATCTTTGTACGTTTTTATCTGTGGTGTATTTTAAGTACTTTTCCTACTAGCTTAAAACACTCTGACATATTCATAAGCAAAGGAAAATTGTTTACATTTTAGATTTCAAAGGCATTATTTCTATAATTTTCCTAGATTTCCCTCAACATGATGTTCATTTTGAAGGTGGATTAAGTCAAGAGTCCTCCCAGTCCACGTTCCTCTGTGACTTTTTGTATCTGTCTCCTGCTGCTGCTTCTAAACTCTCTTCAGAGAAAAAACTGCTTGAAGGTATCTTTTCTGCTCCTTTTAGATTTTATCTGATAAAACTTTATTTCATTATCAAAACAGGTTGAAATTTTGATATTTTTTTTTTCCTTAAAATGTTAGATTTGATCTTGTAGTAGAGAAATAGAATTTTCAAGGATTTGTAAGTGCTCCCAGGCGCTGATAATATTTTATGAACTGCAGCAGGCATTTACCACTAGGTCGGCATGCTGATTGAATTCTCAGCAGAATTCACTGATGTCTGCCTTAGGGCCAGCCAGTTCTGTTTGTCGAGGTGGGGGTAATTCCAAAGACATGTGAAACTCAGCCCCTTCCCTTAGGGACAATCACCCTGACTGGGGAGATAATATGGATAAATGTTAACACATAGGAAGAATTGATAAGGTTTCAGTACATATGCTATCAGCATACTAAGCAATATCAAGTAATTCAGTTTGTTCTGATTGGGTGGGGGAGAGTATGTAAGTAAAATAAAGCTTGATCATAGTTTCCAAATAATGATAGGAATTCATTTGATTTAACAACCTATTCTAGGTTTGGGGAATTATCGTAGCAGAGTCCCAGCAGGCATTTATCCATCCTGGTGTCAGACGTGTGCTGGCATTAGGAACACAAGAATGAGTAAGACACAGGCCTCAGGCTCATGTTACATGTAGTCGAACTAATTTTAAAAATACAGGCAAGAAAATACAAGATCTGTCTAACTGCAACAAGGAGAATTTGAGAGAGATTAAGCTTTACAGGCCAACCGATGGTAGGCATTCAGAGAGTAAAGAGCCTAGTATTAGTTTCCTAGGTGGTATAACCCAGCTCTGTTACCCGATCAAAGGAACAGTAGGATGGAAAACTCATGGGTGTTAATCCTGATCCTTGTGCCTTTGAAGTGATTATTTCTATATAAATGCTTTATTTCCAAAAAAATAAAATTATATCCTTAGGCAGAATTATATTGGGATTAACTGTGCTTTATTACACTTTTCTGAAAACAGTAGCTATCCTTTAGCGAGCATGTACTATGTGAAGGACATTACTTTAGGTACTTTACTTTCATTAAAAACTCTGCAAAATAGTTGTATTATGCTGATTTTCACATGAAAAATGGAGGAGCTCAGCATGAAGCAGAGTTTTACATCTGAGTTTTGTTATAATTGTTATTGTAACATTTTGGCCTTCGTTGAAGAGTGATGGCTGGCCGACACTCAGATGGGAGAACATTTTTATTCTTTGAATTTAGATGTTTTTGGTACTTTCAGTCATTGTTTTTTAATGCCTTCCTTGACTCAACCAATAATAAATGACAAATTTTGCAGAGTTTTTCTCCTCATCAGTGTTTAACCATTAAGTAGTGAAAAGTTGACTGATCAGAAGGGAGAAAGTACCTGAATAATCTGTGAATTGACTGTAGCATTTATTAAAATAATTGAATAGTACGACAATTAATGTCCTTACAAATAAGTTTACAAGTTTTCTAGAATATTTCTTCTAAATAATTGGAGATCTTAGACCCACTCTTCAAACCACTTATACAAAGATGAAATAGGGAATGTGAAATATAAAATTTTCTTCCTAAAGCTTTTCAATATATCCTAAGTACCCTGCAGGCTAAAAATAAGCTTTTATTTGTTTTTTGACAATTACACTACTTATAGACTGACTTGTTTGTTTTACTGTTTTCTTGAAATAGATTATTTTTTAATCACTTGAGGATTGAATTGATGTTTGAAACTTGTAACTAAATTATTGTTTACTTTTATTTTTTATAAATTAACTAGATATTTTCTAATAAATTTATTTCAATAAACAGAAACTGGTATATTCTCTGTCATTTAGTTAGGCGTGTTTTCTCATTTTGGAACACTCCGTTTTAAGTAGTATGAAATTGAACTTTTGTACATTGGTTACATAGCACAGAGAAAATATTTCATTGGAAAATCATTTCCTGGCAAGGTATTCTTTGATAGTCTTCATTTCTTCTATCCAATTTGTTTCAAACTCAGAATAGATTATGACTCAGTTGACTACTGTCCCTCTCACTAGCATCATCCTAGCCACCATCATGTCCTGCCTGCACTATAAATACTCCCCTTATCTGTCTGATGTTATCTTCCTTAGCATCCCTCCATACCATTCTCCAAAAAGCAGACTAAACAATCATGAAAAATGTAAATTAGATCATATAATTCCGTTGTTCAAGTACATTTAGTAGCTTCTCATTCCAGAATATTGTCCTATTCCTTATTATGACCTTAAAAGACCTTTTCATATCTTCTCCCTTTCATCTCACATTCTTTCTTCCTATGCTACACTGATTTCCTGCCTGTTCCTACATCATGCCCATGTTCTGCCTCTTCTGGGCCTTTGCGATTGCCGTTCACTCTGCAGAGAGGCCTCTTCCCCCATTCTAGCTCCTTCTCATCTTCCAGGGTTCATCAGTTCAGTGCTGGCTAGTAAGACCTCTTCCATACTTTGCTAGCATGTTTTTCCCCTGCTAGTTCTTTTTCGTAGTCTGCAGCTCATTTCCTTTGTAGCACTTAGCACCTGAAGATAATCCTTCTTTCATTGATTTCTCTTTTCCTCTAGAGTTAAAATTCAGTGAAGCATCAACATTTTTTGCTTTTTCAGGATTGTCAAATCTGCGGGGCCTAAAACAATGTTGATACATAGTAGTCACATGATAACTAATTGTTGAATGAATGACCATTACTCTAATTATGTTACTACCAGTGTACAAGTGGAAGTGACTTGTTAATATTTTGTTTTTCACCTGTGTATAAAAATATATGATTGCTGGCACAAAACATTTTGCTCAGAAAGAGCCTACTTCAAAATGAAAAAGAAAATGAGAAACTACCAAGAAGCCTAAAGTTCTAGGTATTTTGCTCTTTCTCTCTCTCTCTCTCTCTTTTTTTTTTTTCCTTCCTCAAGATTCTGTAGTGGTATACTCTGAGCACTAGCTTTATGAAAACGATGAATTATTTGGAAAGATTTAGAGATTCAAGTGTGGTTGTCACCTTTGCCTCTGAATGGTGAGCACCTAGACTGCACTACTCCATCAGTGCTTGTCAGGATGCCATAGAGCAAAATGATTAAAAACCAAGAAAATAGTTGGGGAATAAAATGCATGCAGTCCTTCAGTTACAAAGGCTTCACATTGTCAGTTTAGGTTTTGAGGATTTGAAGTTCTTCTGGCCTCTGGTTATGAAGACTGATCTGTATTTTCCTTTTTCTTCTCAATTTAGTGTTCATGAAAAGAAAGATTGATAGCTCTTGTTAAACCTAAGTATAGAGCTGAATAATAGCATCCTGGTTTTGTTTTCTGTTTTTTCCCCTCAACCGTATTTTTTTTCCCTTAACATCTTATTGTGATTTGTTGACACAGATGTTTGGTTTTTTAAAAAGAAAGTGTTTTATAGGGTTACTGGAAACTTTGTATATCTGTTTATATTTCATTTCATAGATTAGCATTGAGGAATTCTGAAGATTTCTTGTTCTATAAATGCCTAGCTTGTATAGTTTTAAAATTTATTTTAAATGAAAAGGATTCCCAGTGTTTATTCCTATTTTCAGTGGATGCTGAATACCATCTTTTTAGGAAATTCATGAGGAAAAATGTCACGGTTTCTAAAAATAAAGATCCAACTTAACTATATCAGATTTAGTGTGCACATATGTATTAGAAGGTATGGCCTCTGCTCTAACCTAATACATTTTAAAAATGGACATACATGCTACAAGTGTATATCAGGCACAGGGGTAGTATGTGTAGTGGTTAAGAGGGTAGCTTCCCAAACTGACTGCTTGGGTTCTGACTCCAGCTCTGATGCTAAGTGTGATTTTAGGGAAAACTGATTAACCCTTTTGTGCCTGTGGAGAGGATACAAGGAAGGGGTGTATAGTAATAGAATTGACTTAATAAGGTTATTTGAAGGATTCATGAGTTAATGTATATAAAATGTGTAGAAGAATGCAAAGCTCATAAATACGATGATGTTAAAGAGAAGGAGCAGCAGAGAGGCTATTTGTATACATAGCTACTTCTGGTTTCCAGTTAGCCTTTGAGTTTAGGTACATCCTACAGGCTGTACCTGCCAACCATGGTACCCAACTATAGTATCCATATTACATCATAGTTGAATTTCAAAGGTCACTTCTGGAGTCCTTTACATGGACTTAAGTAAATTCCAGCAGAGTTTGTCTTCCCTGATCTAAACATTAAGGTTGAGTAGAAGGAATGAACAACTCCTCCAGCCAGTCCAGCTTCCATGCACATGAGCTCTTATCTAATAAACAGCTTGCATTCTTAGGGTTACCCATTGACAGTGGCCCCAATTTTGTTTCTGGTGGATGTCTTCTGATAACTGATTGACAGTGTCATGGATGGTATTGACATTTCTCAAGGTCAAAGTCAAGAGCATGTCTGAATTGCCCTAAGCCGACCAATACAATCCAACATAATTCTGTTAAAGTTTTTCATTGCTTCTCAAATGAATAAGAATGTCGAGATTTCCTATCACAGCTTTGTTATTACAGATCCTCAAAGGTAATATCTGTATCTCCCTTGTCTGACCTCTGGCCCATTTTCACTTATAAAAATGAAGCTAATAAAGTGTTATAGTGACGATAATGTTATAGGACTGAATCTCCTAAACTCATGTTTCTAACTTAAAATGAGTTTGTACTCACCTTTTTAAAGAGATCTGTCATTTATTTCCCATTAGAATTTACATGATTAGATTCTGCATTTACATTCATTTTATGCATCGTGTATTTGGCACTTTTTGTTTAAGACCTTCCAATGGCTCCCACTTCTCTACTGA
>NW_011888786.1:16173412-16176301 GCF_000151845.1 Pteropus vampyrus | reverse complement strand
TTATGAGGATTTTTTTAGCTATGTGAATACATTGTTTTGAAATCATTTCATAATTCTAATTGATTAGTATTTGGACTTTTCTTTTTCTTGTATTTTAGGAATCTGCGGTAAATAGTCATTTAAAAATAATGGTCTTTCATGATTTTCTTGTCACGTGCGGGTTATACACTGTGATTCAGGACTTGAAAACCCTGGAACAGTATGTCACCTTCCAGTGGGAGTTGATTGGGTCTCAGTTAGCTTTCTTTTCCAGTACCCATAAAGAAATTATTTGTGTTGTTTTCTTCTGCTAGTTATGCTTCAGCTTTTCACTTGACAATAAGTTTCTCCAAATATTAGTGATCTTGCGACTCTTACAGTTTCTACCTTTTCAGTGTTTCTGCCCATGATGGTTTTTGAAGCTAAACATACTGTTTTGTTTTCTTCTACTTCTCACCACTACCTTACCTGTAATACAAAGGAATTTAATTAGTAACTTCATATATATTTCTTTTAACTTTTAATTTTCAATTATTTTAACATAATTTCAGATTTGCAAGTATAGTACAAACAGTTCCTATGTACCCCTCACCCAGACATCCCAAACATCAACATTGTCATATATATGTATTATACACGTACATATATGTGTATATATACATGTGTATGTGTATTTTCAGAATTACTTTAGTAAGTTGCAGACTTGATACCTATTTGCCCCTTAATATCTCAGGCTGTATTTCTTAAAAATAAGGACATTCCCTGAAATAACTACAGGGTAGTGATCAAAATTAGGAAATTATCTGATCTACAGGCTTTATTCATTATATCCATATCTATAGACCTTCTTTATTAGCCTTAATGTCTGTAGATATAATGTATATTTTAAATGCAACATTGAGGGTTACTTACATAATTCTGGGCAGTAACTTAATAATTTGAGAGTTTGTACAATCTCTAGAGTCCATAAATTGATGACGAGGTGATAATTTAAAAAAATAATTTATCTAGGAAAACTGAAAACTTCAAATAATTTTTCCTTCCTAGCATTACTTTTTTGAAACATTTGAATTTATTATTTTCTTTTCACTTATTCAAAGAATTATTTGGGAAATTGAACTCTGAATTACATCATTAAAACCTATAAAAAATAACATCTTTCACAATTTAATTTTCACAAGTTAGTGTCTTTCAATAGGAAATATATGGGATTTTTTTGTTGCTTTAATTAGCAAGGCTCATTGTTTTAGTTTTTTTAAAGTGGGAATTAAAAAGGAATGATGAAGAGTAATAACAAAATTTGGCAATACAAAGGCAGATTATATAAAATAATTGAGTCTGGTTGTCATTCATCCATTTTGTTTGAACTCTGCATATTTTTAGTGCCTACGGTTTAGTCAGGAAGTACACTAAATGCAAGGAGTACTTTCAGAATGCATAATAATATAAAACCCACCAGAAGATTTAAATGCTAAATACTTTATATTTCCACATAATTTTCAGAATTCAGTAGGAGTAAAACAAGCCCGAACAGACCCATGTCTGAAATGATGCCTTCTTTCCAGGCCTACTTGTCTTCCTTTAGATTCCATTTTAGCAAATAAGCATTGCATCTTTTTAGAAACTACGCCAAATTTTATTTTCAAAATTAAAAGAGATAAAGCATAGACAAACTTTAGGAAATAGTTCCTGACATCCATTGTTAAGTACCCAATTAAATTTTAGCAGTTAATAACTTCTTGCCCACACTTCCTGAGATACTAGCCTCTCCAAGACTTTCTGGAACTTTGTAGAACATTGCTCACTTTTTGTTGACTTAATTTTCATGACTGAAGGTACCAGCTTTTTGCCTCTCAGACAGATCAGTTATTTTCTGTGTCCTGCAGGTCTCTTCAGTCCTCCTTGTGCTTTTAAGTTTATACCTCTATTCATTCACTGTCATTCTTTCGGAGTTCTGGGAGGGACTGGAGATGCATGCATGGAGCCTCCTCCTACTCTTAAAAGTAACTCCATTTGATTCTCCTATTGATTCTTTTACACATTTCCTTATCTTTACATTTCTCTTCAAGTTGGCAACCTCATCTGAGCCATCTCTGTAACTACTAACTTTACTTTCTAATTTATGAAAATAATTTGAACAGATTTTCTCTAAACAATGTGATGCTTCTTGAGGACAGAAAATACAGTCCTTGTTCTCAAGTAGCTTAAAGCAATGATGAGTAGATAAATCTAAATTGTTATATTGTTCAAATATTGTGGTTGTATTTAAAAATAGTATTTTAAATTCTTATATTGAATGAAAATTATTAGATCATATAAAAATGGTAATATGTATTTAAATAACTACATGTAAATCACTTTTCTCTGTGTTTCACATGCATTGCATCATTTGATTACCACTGTAATCTTATGAGTTAGATGTTTCATATCCTAATTTTATAGATGGTGAACCTGGGCACAGAATAATTAAGCTTCTTTTCAGTGGTACCCAGTTAGCAATGGTGTCATTATTAGAACCCAGAGTCTTTGACTTCCAATTCTACCTTTTTTGGGTCCACGTAGTGGTAATTATGCGGCAGGAAGATACTTAACTTGGCCTGGTGAGAGGGATAGAGGGTTGAAGAAGATTCCCGGGAGAGGTTGTGCCTAAGCCCAGTCTTGGAGAAATTGGGTTAACTGAGTGGTATGCCATTATAGTTAAATAATCTTCTTACCTCAAGATCTAATTGTATCTTTCCAGTTCTTACCTTTATTCCCTTCTGTTTCTGAGAAAGAAAATGTTCATTCTCAGTTCATTTCAGTACATGTTTTTTGTTTGTCAGTTGTCTTCCCATAGCTCATGCTTTCATTTTAGCTTATGATATCCTTTGGTTTATGACAAAGGATTGATCTATACTGACTGGTTCCACT
>NW_011888786.1:16170274-16173362 GCF_000151845.1 Pteropus vampyrus | reverse complement strand
AGTGGTTAAGAGGGTAGCTTCCCAAACTGACTGCTTGGGTTCTGACTCCAGCTCTGATGCTAAGTGTGATTTTAGGGAAAACTGATTAACCCTTTTGTGCCTGTGGAGAGGATACAAGGAAGGGGTGTATAGTAATAGAATTGACTTAATAAGGTTATTTGAAGGATTCATGAGTTAATGTATATAAAATGTGTAGAAGAATGCAAAGCTCATAAATACGATGATGTTAAAGAGAAGGAGCAGCAGAGAGGCTATTTGTATACATAGCTACTTCTGGTTTCCAGTTAGCCTTTGAGTTTAGGTACATCCTACAGGCTGTACCTGCCAACCATGGTACCCAACTATAGTATCCATATTACATCATAGTTGAATTTCAAAGGTCACTTCTGGAGTCCTTTACATGGACTTAAGTAAATTCCAGCAGAGTTTGTCTTCCCTGATCTAAACATTAAGGTTGAGTAGAAGGAATGAACAACTCCTCCAGCCAGTCCAGCTTCCATGCACATGAGCTCTTATCTAATAAACAGCTTGCATTCTTAGGGTTACCCATTGACAGTGGCCCCAATTTTGTTTCTGGTGGATGTCTTCTGATAACTGATTGACAGTGTCATGGATGGTATTGACATTTCTCAAGGTCAAAGTCAAGAGCATGTCTGAATTGCCCTAAGCCGACCAATACAATCCAACATAATTCTGTTAAAGTTTTTCATTGCTTCTCAAATGAATAAGAATGTCGAGATTTCCTATCACAGCTTTGTTATTACAGATCCTCAAAGGTAATATCTGTATCTCCCTTGTCTGACCTCTGGCCCATTTTCACTTATAAAAATGAAGCTAATAAAGTGTTATAGTGACGATAATGTTATAGGACTGAATCTCCTAAACTCATGTTTCTAACTTAAAATGAGTTTGTACTCACCTTTTTAAAGAGATCTGTCATTTATTTCCCATTAGAATTTACATGATTAGATTCTGCATTTACATTCATTTTATGCATCGTGTATTTGGCACTTTTTGTTTAAGACCTTCCAATGGCTCCCACTTCTCTACTGAGAAAGGTACAAACTCCTGAACACCTGTCATGTGAGACTCCCGGGGCCTGGCCTCTGCTGTGAGCCTGCAGTCCTGTTTCCCATTTCCTAGCTTTATGTGTAATCTGAGTCTCTGTCCAAATAGGTTTTTGGCAGTTTCCCCTTTCTATGACTTTCCTCACACTGTTTTTTCCCAGAATTATGGAATGATTGCAGCTCAGAATGCGTTTTTTTGCTACTTTAGAAACATGCCTTTTCAGTCATAAACGACTATTCCAGAAGCTGTGTTTTTCTGTGAATTTTTTTTTTTTTAATCATGTCAGTCCGAGAGTGCCTTCTCTCCATGAATGATTCTCACCTGAAAGGTACCACCTTATAGTTGTTATGGTTGTTATTCCAAATACAGCTCCTCCAAGATTAGATTGTAAACTGTCTGAGGACAGAGTGGAATTCCTAATCCGTGCCAGTGATTAGCTATATACTGATAAATGTTATTTTTTGCTTTATTCCTTATGAGGATTTTTTTAGCTATGTGAATACATTGTTTTGAAATCATTTCATAATTCTAATTGATTAGTATTTGGACTTTTCTTTTTCTTGTATTTTAGGAATCTGCGGTAAATAGTCATTTAAAAATAATGGTCTTTCATGATTTTCTTGTCACGTGCGGGTTATACACTGTGATTCAGGACTTGAAAACCCTGGAACAGTATGTCACCTTCCAGTGGGAGTTGATTGGGTCTCAGTTAGCTTTCTTTTCCAGTACCCATAAAGAAATTATTTGTGTTGTTTTCTTCTGCTAGTTATGCTTCAGCTTTTCACTTGACAATAAGTTTCTCCAAATATTAGTGATCTTGCGACTCTTACAGTTTCTACCTTTTCAGTGTTTCTGCCCATGATGGTTTTTGAAGCTAAACATACTGTTTTGTTTTCTTCTACTTCTCACCACTACCTTACCTGTAATACAAAGGAATTTAATTAGTAACTTCATATATATTTCTTTTAACTTTTAATTTTCAATTATTTTAACATAATTTCAGATTTGCAAGTATAGTACAAACAGTTCCTATGTACCCCTCACCCAGACATCCCAAACATCAACATTGTCATATATATGTATTATACACGTACATATATGTGTATATATACATGTGTATGTGTATTTTCAGAATTACTTTAGTAAGTTGCAGACTTGATACCTATTTGCCCCTTAATATCTCAGGCTGTATTTCTTAAAAATAAGGACATTCCCTGAAATAACTACAGGGTAGTGATCAAAATTAGGAAATTATCTGATCTACAGGCTTTATTCATTATATCCATATCTATAGACCTTCTTTATTAGCCTTAATGTCTGTAGATATAATGTATATTTTAAATGCAACATTGAGGGTTACTTACATAATTCTGGGCAGTAACTTAATAATTTGAGAGTTTGTACAATCTCTAGAGTCCATAAATTGATGACGAGGTGATAATTTAAAAAAATAATTTATCTAGGAAAACTGAAAACTTCAAATAATTTTTCCTTCCTAGCATTACTTTTTTGAAACATTTGAATTTATTATTTTCTTTTCACTTATTCAAAGAATTATTTGGGAAATTGAACTCTGAATTACATCATTAAAACCTATAAAAAATAACATCTTTCACAATTTAATTTTCACAAGTTAGTGTCTTTCAATAGGAAATATATGGGATTTTTTTGTTGCTTTAATTAGCAAGGCTCATTGTTTTAGTTTTTTTAAAGTGGGAATTAAAAAGGAATGATGAAGAGTAATAACAAAATTTGGCAATACAAAGGCAGATTATATAAAATAATTGAGTCTGGTTGTCATTCATCCATTTTGTTTGAACTCTGCATATTTTTAGTGCCTACGGTTTAGTCAGGAAGTACACTAAATGCAAGGAGTACTTTCAGAATGCATAATAATATAAAACCCACCAGAAGATTTAAATGCTAAATACTTTATATTTCCACATAATTTTCAGAATTCAGTAGGAGTAAAACAAGCCCGAACAGACCCATGTCTGAAATGATGCCTTCTTTCCAGGCC
>NW_011888786.1:16158970-16167589 GCF_000151845.1 Pteropus vampyrus | reverse complement strand
ACAGTAAGCAGAGTGTGTGAAATGTAAATCTGATTGTCCTCTGCTGAAACCATTTTAATAGTTCACCATTAATTATAGAATCAACACTCAGCAAACTTAAAAGGCCAGGTAGTAAACATTTTAAGCTTCATCGGTCAGATGGTCTGTGCTGCAACTCAGATCTACCTTTGTCATGGGAAAGCAGCCACAAACAATTCATAAATGAATGAATGTGGCTCTATTTCAATAAAACTTTATTTACAAAAACAAGTAATGGTCTAGATTTGGCCTTGGGCTTGCAGGCTGTAGTGTGCTGACCCCTAACAAGATGAATTTAAGTCCCCTAACCAAGACATTAAGGGCAGTACAGTTGCTGACCCCTTCTTCCTTTGCATACATAAGTTCAGCCATGTTCTTACTTTTTACCCTACACTTTTTTTCTACCTAACTCTTTACAGACATCAATCTTTGCTGTTTCAGAGTTGTTTTGTAGCAGTCCTTTATGGCTCCGCTTGCTTTACTGGTCATCAATGTCATAGTTATTTTTGTCTTATATATTCCTTGCTACTAGACTGTAAAATTTTTAAGAGCAGAGTGTGACAACTTTATATCCCATGCAGCAATAGCAGTGTTCTTTACACAAAATAGGAAATTAATAAATTTATTTGAATCCTGTCATTTAAACCATGTATTTTTTAAAATTAGTGTTTGATATAGTTTAACTTATTATTTGTTTTGTTTTAAATTCTAAGAGACAAGTAAAAAATGGTGTGTTTTGGAAGGCGGCTTTTTGAGTTACTATGAAAATAACAAGTCTACCACACCTAATGGCACCATTAATATCAATGAAGTTATCTGCCTGGCTGTACACAAGGAGGACTTCTATTTAAACACTGGGTAAGTCTATCATTAAACAGGCAGCAGACGAAAAGTATTTTCTGATATTTATCATACTAGTATTTTCTGATATTTATCATACTAGGTAATAAGGGTTTTGTTATTTCAGGTCTTCAGTTGCTTATTGTAGAAAGATTGAATGATTTCTTGAAGCCTACTTATTTTGCCACTTCTGTAAGTTCCTTAGGGAATTCACTAAAAAGTTGGAAAATTAAAATATCATACTAGGTAATATGAAAGGCTAGCATGTTTGCATCTAATTTTAAATAAATTTGTAGTATTTCATTCTTGAACATATCCTGTAATTTTTATGACTTATTTAAAAGGTGGACTAATGGCAAAATTTATGCATTCATTTAATACATCATGGTTCAAATATATGACAAAGGAAAATATTCGATGATTTATTTATTTTAATGTAAACAAAATAGTATATTTAATAACATAGAAGTGCTAATTTTCTTAAAGATCTACTTTGACATTTTGTCTCAAAAAAGTTGCAATTAAAAGAGTAAGCATTATATTGACTCAGAACAGTTTAATGAGTGTCTACGAGGACTTAGAACATCATTGCTGTGAAAGTTTCTTTTCACATTTTGTGTTGTAATTAATGAAAACATATAAATATTAAAATCTGCCAAAATCAATCATTTAGGAGCATAGTATTTAATAAAAGTTTATATAAGAAATGGAAGAGATTTGCAAAGCTTTGTTATTTACATAAAATTACATGGAACATATGATTATTACATAATGACCAATATATATGAGTCGAGATGACTTGCTTTCTAGTAAATCTAATATTTTATTCAAATAAAATTGATTTTTGGTTGATTTGTTTCTATTTTAATTTTAACAGAGCTTTTATTTTAAAAGAATTATCATTTTAACGTGTCTTACTGTGGAGTGTTAAAATAAATGCATTCTATGTATAAAACTCCATAATTAGTAAATAAAATAGAATTTAAAATAATATTAGTTTATGTCAGCATATAATCATATTTAAAAATAAAACATTCTTGATAGGATGTTACTGGAACAAGTTGGTGACTGGGAGAAAGCATCTATAGTGAGATGCAGTTAAAAAAAATAATCGTTGTAGCCAGATTCTGAATCATCTTAAATAGCATATTATAGAGTTCGAATTCGATATGCAGGCACTGAAGAGTTACACAGATTTATATTTAGGGAAGGAAGCTGGATATAATGGTAAGGAAGAGATTGGAAGAAAAGAGACTATAATTAACTGAAAGTTTCTAGAGGAAGATATAATTTAAAAACAGTGAATTGAGAGCATATTATGATTGATTTGATAAGATTAAATGCCTGACTGACTAAATGAAGAGCTGGTGCTAAGGGGAAGAATAATTAAACACCATGGTTTTGAGCTTGTTGATGAAGTAGATGTTCTTTTAAATTGGAACATGAAGGAGATTCAACAGGTTTGGGGGGAAGGAAAAAAAAAAAAGGAAGAAGGAAGATGACTTTGATATAGGGTATTTTGAGGGTTTTTTGTTTTGTTTTGTTTTGTTTTTTTAGGTAATGGTAACATACATACTTAGCATGTTCCAGGAATTAATTGAAACTGTGGAAGAGGAACCAAAGGAAGAATTCAGGACATGTGATGTTACTCTAATTTTACCTAGAGTAAGGAGATGGAATTTCAGAATAAGATGAGATGAAGCAAGGAAACTTTGTGATGTAAGACAAGATGACAGCTAATTGGAGAATTTTTTGGACAATGTTTACTTTGAACAATTGGTCAGAGTAAATCAAAGAGTAGTATGAGAGGGAAGAGAAGACCAAAGAAAGCCTTTTGACACATCATTGGTTAACTCAGGAGTGTCCAGGACATCAACAAAATCGTGCAGTAAAATAAGTACAATCAGAAGAATTTTCATTTTGTATGATCCAGTGTGTTCTATTTAACTCATTTGAATAAAGTACAAACCATCAACAAAAATATGATAGATTGATTTCACAGCATTATCCAATTTTCAAAATGAATTTAATTTAAAAACTTGACTTTTGTGTGATTTGTTTTCATAAGAGCCAGACATAACCAGTGATATCTTTTTATTCATGTGTGCCGTAGGCCCATCTTTACCTTTGAAATCTATTTGCCCTCAGAACGTGCGTTTTTATTTGGAGCTGAAACATCTCAAGCCCAAAGACAGTGGACAGAGGCGATAGCTAAGGTATTGAAATATTATTACCTTAAATCCAGAGAAGATTCTCAACTTGGGGTCCATGATTGAGCTTTATAGGTCCATAGAAATTTTATACAAGACTTTGGGAAGAAACCATACTTCATTAGGTTTTCAAAGGTTGTAATTGGAAGAGGTTATGATCTACCTTCCTAGAGATTTAAATGGAGAAGAAATTAATGTAGTACCTTGGAGAAATCATTCTTCAAATTAAGACCATGTTTTGATGATTAAGATTTTTTTTTTCAATATTATAAAGTCATTTCTTTGTATGTCTTTTCACAGGTAGATATCTTATTCATGGTATACAGAAAGGGGAAAGGGATAGATTCAATAAAAGATATAAATGGAGGCAAACATTTAAGGTTGACATTTTGAAAAATGCCATACATCAACAAAGAGAATGTCTTCCTATTTTAATTATAGATATCAAGAAAAATGGCTTAAGATGCCGTCATTTGAAAATGTACTGTTAGCTGTTCTGTTTTAAGACTGATAGCAAGTTTAAATAGTTATTTTGAAATTTGGGTTACTTCTAAATCTTTAAAATAGAAAACAAAGATAATTTTTCCACCTTCCCTCATATCTGTATGTAGGGAAGAGATTTCCTATTTTCACCGTCTTTATTACTTTTCTGTATTTGTTTTAACAGCATTTTGTTCCCTTTGTTGCTGAAAACTTAACAGAAGCTGACTATGATTTGATTGGTCAACTCTACTACAAAGACTGTCATGCCCTGGATCAGTGGAAAAAAGGCTGGTTTGCTATGGACAAATCTAGTTTGCGTTTTTGCCTTCAAATGCAAGAAGTTCAGGAAGATAGAATGCACTTAAGAAGACTGCAAGAGCTAAGTAAGATTTTTTTTTTTTTTTGTCTCACTTATATTTTGGACACAACTCTTTATCGAATATGGTAATGGTAGCTTTTACTCGAAATTATAATGGCTCACTTCCAAGCATATGACTAAGGAGTATTAGTAATTGTGTCTTTATGGGTATTTAGTAAAATGTTCTTAAGAAATATTTTAATGCTTTTATCTTCTCCCTCTAGCAATCAGTACAGTGGTTCAAAATGGGGAAAAAATTGATGTCTTGCTCTTGGTAGAAAAAGGGAGGTAAGTACATTTTTGCCTTTGACTCTGTATTGCAGTAACTCTAGGGTTATTATTTTGGTTACCTTCTTGTGGGAGAACCCATTATTTTATAGCCTGCTGGATATTTTCTGAAGTGTATGTGTGTGTATGTATGTGTGTACACTCTTCAGTAGAACCAGTACACCAATGAAGCTTGCATATTTTTATATTTGTTCTGACAAACTCAGTATGATGAATTATCGTAATTTCCTATAGAACTAGATCCCTCTGGGACATTCACATTTAAGTATTTGGAAGCACTTAGTAATTGTAAATATATAGGAGTATAAATAATATCCTGAATTATTTTTGCATGCCAGTCATGCATAGCTAAAATACGATTTTTTGAATTTATTAACTTTTTCAATATATATGAATTATCTGCTGTGCATCAGGTACTGTAATAGCTATTGGGGATATAGTGATGAATAGAACAGACATGGTCCCTGCCCTCATGAAGCTTGTACACTAATGAAGGCAACAATATAAGCAGAAAAAAATTAATATTGTGTCTATCAATTTTAAATGCTTGAAGAAAAAATGGAGCTAATGGAACAGTATTCTGTAAAACAGAAATGGTGGTAAAGGAAGTATCTTTGATCTGAGATCTACATAAAGCGAAGAAGCAAACCATGAAGTAGTCTAGACAGTGTTCCAGGCTATAGTGGATATTTTAAAGACTCTAAGAGTGTATTGTACTTGGCATGTTCAGGGTCTTCAAGGAAGCTGCTATGGCTGGGGAGATTTGAATGAGTTAGAAAGTGGGAAGAAATGATTTCAGAGATATCCCTGGGCCAGATCATATAGGGCCCTTCTGCGTCATGATATGTAAATATTTGAATTTTATTCTAAGCATGATGGGAAGGTGCTCAGTTTGAAAGCTCGGAAGTGGAATGGTCTGACTTATGTTTTTAAAGGACTACTCTGACTTCAGATGAATTGGCTCTTGGGAGACAAGAGTGAGTGTGCAGTTAGGATGCTGCTCTGGGTATTTTCCTTGCTGTTAACAAGAATGACTTTCACCAGTTAACCTGACTTTTCTTCCACTTCTTGGGAGGATATCAGCAGCTTTAGACAGCAGACATATTGCTTATTAGATATTTATGTCAGAGTGTGTTTTTTAATTTACAGGCATAATTAGGGTCTTGTGTTTTCTCTTATTTATTTCTGAGATTATAATGGTTCATTATGCTTTAGATTCTGATTTTTGGTACTGGATGCTGTCAGAGTACTGTTAATTGTATGTTCAGAAATACTAATGGGATAGTGTTATTAAAGTGCTAGCACAAGTGCAGTTTTTATATTTAATATTTATGGGATGTCTGCTGCCTGCTACCTCCATGGCAGGAAAAAATGGTCAACGATACAGATTTGGTGTCTGAGCTGTCAGGGTTTATGTTCTTAAACAAATAAATAAGCAGCAACTTGCTAGTTGATTTTATTGTATTTATATTACGCACGCACACAAACACACACACACACACACACACACACACACACACACACACACACTTTCCTTCAAGTTACTGTAGCCAAAGTATTTTTCTTTCATTTTCTATCCAAGAACCATTTGATTAGTGGCACATAGGTTTTAATAAACATAGCAAACATGGATTAGAATTATTCGAGTTGACGAATTTTTATTTAGTGATTATTGTTGCAAGCAGTGTACTTCCTTGGGGATGCAAGATGGGGAAGCAGAAGACTAAATGTTTCATTCTTTGTAACATCTTGACTTTCTCCCTAGATTACAGGTATCAGGAGGTGAACTCAGATACACTCTGAGTTCACAGAATCATTGAAAACTAATGATATTCCAAAATAATTGTCAAAGCTGATTGTGTTTTTGATTATAATTTCAAAGTTTTTATCTACATGTGCTATTAACAAATTCTGTTGAAAGCATATTTTATGAAAGTGAAGAACAAAGAATGTGCCAGGATGGGGAGTAGAACAAATATGTGAACAAGTTATTTTTTAAAAAATCTCTTTGAATACTGGCCATACAAAACAACTATATTTTAAAACAACTATATTTATCACATGCTTATATCCTGGTTTTACTTGCTTTTCCTGTTTTCTCCAAATCAATAATATTCTGATAATAACAGTAATACAATGATAAGAATGTATAGAACTTCCTGTGTATCATGCATTATTATAAGCACATAAACAGCCTATATGATATTAAGGAGAATAATGTTTGACATCAGGGTAAGGTCAATTTCTAATTTAACAACCTAAAGATTTTTACTTTTTAAAACAAGTGTTAACTTACCAATGCTTTTGTACAGATCATTCTAAAAAATTAAATCAACAAATGTACCTAGAGCTTAAACAGAATCAATTACTAGAATTTAAAGTTTCAGCACTTTTTTAGAAAATAACATTTTTATTAGAAAACTTAAAAAGTTATTTTACTAGAAACTATGTATATCCATACAGTGCTTACTTAATTAAACATGAAGCAGAAAGAAAGAGGTCAGAAGTGTGAATAAAGATTCAGCCTGGCAAATGGTGAGTGCACTAGGTTATAAACCCTGACAGAATAAAGAGTGTGCAGGTGTACCAGCACCTGGCACTGTGTGTGGTGCAAAATAAGGTCTCATGTATTTATGTATTTAGGCACATGTACATACATATATATATACATATATGTATGCATGTAAATATGTATATATTAAGTAAACAAATGAACTTGAGATGTAGAATAGTGGATCAAAAAGCAGATATGGGAGAGAACTTGGAAATGATGAGTTTGATTTTAGATGTGTTGAGCATGAGGTGCTTATAAACATCTATATATAAGGAGAAATTGCTAGGAGAAAGTTATATTTATGAATCTGATGTTCATGTAAAAGTTTATGGGTGGAAATATAGATTTTGGTGTTACTCGTATATAGACGGGAGAAGGTGAAATCACTTAGGGACTAAGTACTGCGTTGGAGCCTTGATGAATACATATCATTTTGGAGGCGGGGGCAGTTGTCAGGAGGAGTAGCTGTCCTGCAATATTAAGCTAATTTACCCAGAGAGTGAGGCAGGAAACCAAGAGTGTCTGTCACAAAGCCTAGAAAGAGAGTGCTTCAAGAAGGAATAGTCAAGAGCGTCAGGTGCTTCCTGATGAGATACTCCATAAGATAAGTGATGTAGGCTTCATGTGGTGACTTTTAAAGAGAGCAGAAGTGATAAAGCAGAAACTGGATTACTTTAAGGTCGGTAACTGAGTAAATTGAAACAGCTGGTAAGGACAGTTTGTCAAGGATGTCTGGAGGTTAATAGGATTAGCAAGGTAGCAGAGATTTGACTCAGGAAGGGAATATGTATACTATTTGTTTTTAGATGGCTTAACTTGTACAGCTTTAAATCTTGATGGGAAAGAGACAAAAAGGGGGAGCAATTGAAGATATAAAAGAGATGATAGGCAGAGCAGAGTCTTTCAGTTGAAAGAAGAAGAAAGGAGGAATTGATGGACGGTTTTAGATATCGGTAGCTTTGTAGATGTGGTGTTCTGAGAGAAACACCAGGTTAATGGTGTTGATGGTATTAATTCTTTGTGAACTAGAAAATCAAGGTGACTTCTGAGCTTTTGGCCTGGATGACTTTATGAGTAGTTATTTCATTTACCAAGATAAGGTATATTTCTCTCCCAGTACTCAAAGCCTGTTAATTATAGATGTGATTGCTTAAGAGGTGTTTTAATACCATGTCCAAATGAGAGAATTTCATTGCATTGCCCTCTTTCTTATCTCTCTTTTTCTCTATTAGCCCCTTGGGAAATAATGACAATAAGCTAAAGTAGATTGTGTTAGACTTGTCGATGACATAAAATTGTGGCTTTAAGAAATAAAACAACTTCTAGTTATTAATATTGATGACATATAGAGATAGTGAATAATTGAAAGAACAAGAAATCAACTAGCTGTTTTAACTTTTTTTTTTTGCTAGTAAATGCTTGAACCAGAATTGCAAATCATAAATACATTTAATGAATGAATTTCACTTCTTTTCCTTTTCCTTGTCTATTTTTGATTAAGGTGCTAAAATATATTAACGTTCCTTAGAGGCAAGGAGGAGAAAGAACCCTCTGAACTGGAAAAGTTCATAAATTGATAATCATCCACTGAATATAGTCACTATTTAGATATATATTTTAATCTCCATAGTAATTTTCTCTTTGTGCATAGAATGAGTATCTTTAGACAGAAAAATATGGCAGTAATATTTTCTACACACAGAGCATTTTTGCTCTAAAAAGCACTAAACAGAAGGTGTTCCAGATGGTGTTGCTTTAATGTGTATTCTTTGTATACTTTAAAAATTAGTATTTTGGAAAATAAAGCTTTCTTGATTACACTTAAGGGTTTCTGGTATGCTGTTGGATGCTGTTATTGGGACTGGATC
>NW_011888786.1:16147983-16157475 GCF_000151845.1 Pteropus vampyrus | reverse complement strand
AGGATTTGGATTTATTCTGCTACCAGTGGAACACCTTTAAACATTTTGAGTAGACTTGAAACAGGGCTGTTTCTCGCATTCCTGTAGATCATTTTTTAATAGTGTGCACGGATGAGGTTGAAAAACGGAAGACTTTGCCTTTTCTGGGGAATCAGGTGCCCCGACACCTTTTACTGAACTGTTGACTTCAGAAGAAACAAGTTATTTAAAATAATATTTCATACTGTATTCTTGTGACACAGTTTCTACATTTACAGTTTCTTAATAATTGTTTGGCTGTTTCTGGCCAAAATTCCATCTCTCTACAGCAGTTTTTCTTCTAAAAATATCGTATTGCTGTAAACTAAATTGAGGGTAATTTATGGATGTAGTCACTAAATAAAATTTGCCAGACTCACATTTCTGACCGTGAAGAAATAACTGGCCTCATATATGCCCTCTCAGTTCAAACAACTAGAAAACTGGAGAAAACATATGAAACAAACCGTTTCTAGGCTTTGGCACAATAGGCATTCGGGATTGTAATAATAGAGAGAAGCGAAACAAAAGAAGTTGACTTCCTACCTGTAAGCATTTCTTAGTCCAAGGCACAAGGCTTAGGGAGACCCAAGCAGAATGTGGTGGTTTTGCAATGTCGAAGAGATAGAGATGGGAGTTCAGGGAATGTGTAGTCACTAAAATTTGCAGGATAGACTACCAGAGCAGAGCGAGATGTAGAGAAAGAGTTTTAGAAATCTTTATAGGAGTTCACATCTGTCTTTGGCTCAATACTAATCTGCATATTTGTAAGGTGAAACTCCAAGAAACCAGGCAGAAACAGCTCCCATGGTGGTGCTATGAGTTGAACAATTCCCAGAGCTTAGACAGTGCTGGAGTATGTGCAAATTCCATCCAGCCATGTTAGACAGACCTCATTAAACACATAGGGAATGCATTAGTAAAGACCCCAGAAAAGTAGATTCACAGTATCAGAGCCAAATTAACCCAAGAGTAAAGGCTGCTCTATTTCTATCTAAGTTTCAAAAGTAGACCTCCAAAGAATTAGCTGTTCCACAAGTAACAATATGTTTAGCATATGGTTAAAATTACTAGTGATGTGGAAAAGCTGCAAATCAGTTGATAGGAACTGATCCAGAAATGAGAAAAATAATGAAATTAGCAAAGAATCTAAACAGTGATTTTTAAATATTATAAATTATAAATACATTCAAAGATGTAAAAGAAAATATCAACATAGTGAGAAAAAAATAACTAAAAAATGAAACTTCTAAAGTTAAAGAATATGGTATCTGAAAAAATTTCACTTGATTGGCTTAATGCAAGAGTACAATACTTAAAAAAGATCAATGAGCTTGAAGACATTACAGTAGAGATGATCAAAACTTAAGCACAGAGAGAAAACACTAAAAGCAACAACCTCAGTGACCTGTGGAACAATTATCAAGCAATGCCATGTAAGTACAATTAGAATCTGAAAATGAGAGAAGAGAAAGATGGAGTAAAAAAAAAAAAAACTTTGAATAAAGGTGACCATTTTCTGAATTTATTAAAAACTATAAACCTACACATGTACTAAGATCAACATACCTCAAGCTTGATAAAGATAAGCTACATCAAGATATATCACAGTCTAATTCCTGAAAACTAGTGTGAGGGAGAAAAAAGATCCAAAAGAAAATAACCAAACCAGCAGCTGTTAACCTAAAATATTCTGTTCAGCAAAAATATCTTTCAGAAATGATAAAAGAATAGTTTTTGGTTAAACAAATGCTGATTTATACTAGAAGACTCGGTGTTTTTATTTTTGTATACATCCTTACGATATATCTTTTTAAGTACTATTTGTGGTCTGATATTTGCTTTTTAGTTGTGTTTAAAATGTTCTTGAGTCATATAAGTGAATTTTTAAAAATGTATTTATTTAAATTAGTTTCAACTATACAGTACATTGGTTAGACATCTATATAGTTCATAGAACGATCCCCCCAATTGCTTTCTCCCTTCCCTGGCCCTCCACCTAGCCATCATATTAATGCTAATGGCATCCATCTGCTATGCTTCTCATCCTCATAACCAACTATCAACTACTAATTTGTACTTCTTTAACCTTTCACCCCATTCTCCCAGCCCCCCAACCCCCTTCCCCTCTGTCCATCATCAAATTGTCCACTATATTTGTGAGTCTGTTTTTTATTAGTTCGTTCTTTTTGTTCCTTAGATTCCGCATATGAATGAAATCATTTGGTATTTATCTTTCTCTGTCTGACGTATTTCACTTGGCATAATAACTCTAAGTGAATTTATTTTTTATATGGTGAAATTTACTGATTCTGTTATTTGTGAAGACACTTCTGATTCTTGTCACTAGATTGGTTATTATATTGCAACTTTGAGAATATTTTTTTTTTTATTAGTAAAGGGACTTGGTTTCAGAGTCTTACTGAACTGCCTTGATTCATTATAGGTTTTAGAGATGTTTCTTTATATGGCTTTGAACTTCCCACTTAAAATTTATGCTTGGGGTATGGACAATTAGAATAATTCTCTCTATAATTACAGTTCTTCAAAATAACTTGTCAGATTTTCAAGATGTAAATGAATGTTTCTTTGGCATTCTAATCCAGAAATGTAAAATCATTGTTTGATAACACACGAAATCACAAACTTCACCAGCATTTGTGTCGAAAATATCTTTTGTTGCTTTGTTCAGTGTGCACAGAGTTTAGATAAGCATCAGAGAGAAGAGTTGCTGAATTGATGCAGTTAAATGTCAAACATCTACCGTACTAGACGATATATTTTAGGACTCAGTCTTTGACAGGTCGACTCAGGAGTTAACTTGTCATTACTTGTTCTACCCTTCACTAGTTCACAAGGAGACAGCTAAACTTGTCATCATGGGATTTCTTCTGTTGAGAAGGAAATTTTGAAGTTTGAAACATTCACAGTTCATGGCCGAATTACTCTGCTATTATAGGAGGGCCATTGCATTTTGGATTTTCTTTTCACTGATCACTGAATTACTCACCCATAGTAGTTGTTTGTTTAAAAGCAAACAGTTTCAAATATTTTATATCAAATTTAGAGCTTAATCTTCAGATTAAAAAAAAACAAGACAAAAAATTAAAAAATTTCTCTTTATCTAAACTTCTGAATTTAGCAATAATTTTTGTTAGGTTCAATAATGTAGGGGGGGGTGATATTTTTCAAGGGAATCACCTGAGTATTACAGTTTCATTTAGACAGATATACCCAGCAATAGAATGCTTTTGAGCTCAAGATGTGAGATAAAAAAAAAAAGGCTAACGCATATAAGAAGTGTTAGAGTAACTGTCAGAATTCTTCAGGAAGAAAATTGCAAAATCTAGAGGTCAGGGCTGCCACAGTGGTGTGTAAAATAAAAACAATAGATAAAGATGTCAAAAAGCAAGAGATGAAGATTGCAGGCACAGACGTCAGTGAAATACTAGTAGCTACAGCAAGTTCAGGAGATGGTAGAAGTGAGTGTGGTGAGGTACCAGTAGCTCTTAGAGGAACATTTTAAGAAAAGAAACCAAAAGGAAAAAAGGAGGACTTTTCTTTTTAAACTAAGGCCAGTGAATTTTCAGGACTATGAATGGTTCCATCTCCCTGCCCTCCAACCCCCCCCCGCAAACCCAACAACCCAACTTCATGCAGCTCAGCACATTCCTCTCTTTTTGGGTTGACTCCAAAGTAGCCCTCTCATAGTTTGAAATCGAGATTAAATAGCTTTACTTTGCTGTAAATGTACATCAGCGATTACTTTAACTGGTGTTTCAAATCAGTTTTTGTATCTAGTGTAGAACTTTAAAACTATTATGTCCTCGTTAAATGCACTAAGCTAATGACTAGAGATACTGAAATGTTTTTCTTGTTTGCCTGTGCAAAGTTTGGGGTCTAGCAGCTGAAATATTCACAGATGGTATAATGGAGGGCAGAGTGGCTGTTTAAGATTAAGAAGGAATGCCTGTTATACCGCTGGGCATAGGAGAAACATCAGGGATAGAGTGTCCAGGAGGGCTACCTGGAGCACTAGTTTCCAGCCAAAGAGCAGGAAATATTTATTAGAGATAAGGAGATGTAGTACTTTAGTGTGTCTTCCTTGTAGGGCACTGGCAAAGTTGAAGGGGAAACACAGGGCCAGATCATGATGGCCTTTTCATCTTGAAAACTCCAGAGCTATAGAAGAACAATAATCAGAAAGTGATGTTATTAGCTTTGCATTTTAGGAAGTTCGTTCTGGCAGCCTTGAAGAGTAGGGATTAGAGAGGTGGGGAATTGGGAAAGGAAGTCTGTTCAGAGGGGTTTTAGTGACTCAAGGAGCAATATAAGGACATGAAATAAAGTAGTGTTAGAATGAAGAGGAGGCAGAGTGAATATGCCAGAGAACTGGAGCCGACAGAATTTTGTGACTGAGTTCATGGGGAAGTGGCAAGGTGGGGTAGTAGAGAACCAATCTACAATTAACCCTAGATTTCTGGCAGGATAAGTGGAGAATCATAGTACCAGTTTGGTATGAGGAAGCAGAAAGGTTTGAGATGTTTGTGGCACACAAAGTGTGAAGGTGTCTAAAAATTAATATTAATTAGTGTTATGGTTTATTACTTAAGGCGGGTGGATTTTCAGTCTCTCTCTGTCTTTTGTTTAAGAAATCATCAGTTCTAAAATATTGAAAAATACAGCCACAGATATTTATTAGAAGTCAGAACAGTTGCAGTTGAGTTATGCAGAAAGAGAATAAAAGGGGTCGGGGAATGAAAGGTGAGACCACAAATTCAGAGCACTTCCTCTTCTCTATGGATAGATGTGACTGTACAGGCAAAAGAGGAATTGAATGGAAGCTGGTGATAGATGGAGGGTTTTTCTTCTCATGGGTTAGACAAGATCACATGTATATAGATTTAAGGGTTATCTGTCTAGAAGTATTTTTTAAAGCAAAATTATAATTTGAAATGCTTTTTAAACTTTACAGAACATTATACATCCATGGGCATACGAAGTTGGATTTCACAGTCTGGCATACTGCAATTGAAAAAGCAGCAGGTACAGATGGTAATGCATTACAAGATCAGCAGCTCAGCAAAAACGACGTTCCCATTATCGTGAACAGCTGTATAGCATTTGTTACACAGTATGGTAAGTATCATAGAGTTTTTATTCAACCCCTAGAACTCATAGTATCATTCTTGCAGTTTTTAAGTGGTACCTTCGTTGGACTGAATTAGAGCTCTTTATATTTGCAAGTTCATCAGTGAAAAATAAAAACAGTCGCTGTTCAGTTAAATGCCAGTCCTTCCAATAAAACTCATTTAAATTATATAATGTACTTTTACCATTTCCTTTCTCCTTTACATGCATAAAATATAAATAACATATTGAAAGAATCTATATTATAAAATGTATATAAAAATAAAGACTATTTTTCACACGTTACAAGCCTACAGTAAAGTCTAGGGAAATGGAATGCAAAGTGCTGCCTAAGCATATTTTTAGAAATGGTAGACTATAGGACAATATGTAAAAAGAATTTACTTTTTTTAAGCATGCATACAAAGCGTGTGTGTGTGTGTGTGTGTGTGTGTGTGTGTTTCATTTACCTGTTATAAGTCATAATGTTTATATTAAGAACTGTGGTATTAATTGTAATAGTTTCTTAATTGTAACGGATTTTTTTTAATAGTTTGCAGGTAAAAAAAAAAAATCAACTTGATTGAGACCTACACGGTCAGCTTCATTTTAATATGCTATGGTAGTATTTTAGATATGCCTGAAAAGTAAAAGAATGCTTTTATTCTTCATGTTTATTTTCACATTACTACCAATTCTTTAAATTCCTCCTTTTTGTTGCAGATTTCCTTAATACTCTAAAAAGTAGAAATTTCTTAACTGCATTTTTAATATAAAATGTTTCTGTCTTTTAATCCGAAGATAAATGCTATTGATTTAGATTACAAATGTAGAAAAGAGTGAAATGATTGATCTGGTATTTTGGAAGGTATATTAACTTTTTTTTTGTTCTAAAATTAGAAATGTCTTGACTGTTTTTAATTTGAAAAGAAAGTGTAATCAGTGAGAGAACTGCAGTAAAACACTGTGTTATTAATTTGTTACTCACTTATTGAGAATCTGTGTGCCAGTTGCCGATCTTAGTACTGAAAATATAGCAGTAGTGGTAAAAAGTTAAAGACAAATCCGTGAATCATCTGTTTAAGCATGACAACTGATAGTAAGCTGATATGCAACATAATATCAAATAACAATGCCTATGAAGAAAATAATATTTGGAAATTTATTTTGTGTATGTTAATCTCTTTTCTTCTAGGAAGAGTATCAGTTTAAGTATTTTAATTATTTCATAAATAATACAAGTACAATTATTAATATTCAAATTCATTGTTTTTTAATTATGTCTACTGTAAATATGCATTTAATCACATTATTCTATGAAATCCCCTTCTATGATAGTATGTTTATATTTTTTATCAGCTGTAATCATCTGTTTATTTGAAAATGAGAGAGAGAGAAGGTTATCATCTTTATTACTTATTCATTATTAGTGCACTTGCATCTCACAGGTATAAATGAATTGCACACATATTATGTTTTGGCAAGAGCATAACCTACCTCATTGAGAATTCTCACATCACGTTAGCTTCATAATGGCATAGAGTCTTTCTGAAGCTGACAGATGATTAAAATAACTTGACTAGCTCCAGTGTATCTAATTTAATGTTTCTCTAGGGAAATCAGAAGTTTCTTTGTGGTGTTTATTTGAATTTAAAATCATTAAGCATTATATTGTTTTCAACTAAATTTCATACATTATAACTACTTTGTAACTCTAACACAAGGTACATTAACTTGCATATTAAAGTAATAAAGCCAATGAAAGACTCTTTATTTTATTTTGTTTTTTAATGAGCAGAACATGGGGGAAACCCCAGTGTTATCAACATGTAGAATAGAAATTTAATATAAATGTAGAAAATGCCCAGTCATTATAGGATGCAGTTGGTTGGCTCAGAGCCTGTAAAGTCAAACTTATTTTGAACTTCCTTACTTTTGGGTTAAAGTTTAAAGGCCAATTATTTATTCATTTTTTTGGTATTCATTGTGTCAGGATTCGAACTTGACCAAGTTCATGGTATATTTTTTGGAGTTCTAATTTTTTAAGTGAGTTACAGTAGTTAGCTCTTGGGGGAAATTATTTTAATTTATGTAAACAATTATGTTCAAGTTCACATTAAGTTAACTTATTTGAGTACCAGCTATCAAAAATTCACTCAACCAGGCAACTAATATCTCAGGAACTTAGTCATAATTGTTTTTTGTGTAATTTGCTTATTCTTGCATTAAGTGGTCATTTATTGAATACCAGCTGAATTCTTCTAGGCAATGTGTAGCTGCTATATCCAGAGAATAAGCACGACCCCTCCCTTCCAGGAGAATCAAAGACAAGTGGCAGACAGTTACATCTCAAGTTCACAAAATTCTACGGTAGAGAGGTTCCGGGCTTGGTCCAGGCTTCCGTGTGTTAAAGGGGTAAATTTCACCCAGAGTAGGGGTGATTATGGAGGGCTTCATGGGTGAGGCATGGTGCCTACCATGAGTCTTAAGAGAAAATAGGAGGTAATTAGAATGAGGAGAAGGAAAGTGTGTGCCTATGTGTAGAGTTACAAGGAGCATTGTCTGTGCAGGGAACTTCGTGTTGTTCAGTGCGGCCAGAACTTAGTGTGAGGAGAAGGGATAGATAAAAGAGAAAGGAGTATTAGGCTAATTCATGGTGCATCTTATAGAGTGTAGTAAAATCTTCAGTCTTGCCTTACAGGCAGTGAGAGGGTGGTATCCAGATTTTTAGGTATGAAAGTAACACCAGTAGACCTGTATGTATCTTAGATCACACTCTAATTATTGTCGAGACACCCTGGAGGGCTGCACAAGAAGAGCGGGCAAGAGTTATGAGGAATTGAGTGCACTAAGTAACAGCATGTGGGATGGAAAGAAGGGGAAAGTTGAGACTGAGGTCATGATGAAACTCTATATGACATGATACTTTTTTAGAAAAATGTGGTGAGAAAGAAAGGTTCTGACTTGAAAGGGCTTAGGGAGGAGGCCATGCCATATAGAGAGATAGAGGAACAAGATAAAGAACATGTTGAGAGTGGAAGGTGAGTTAGTGAATGAGGAAGGAAAATTAATTCCTCTAGTTAATTTTGATTTGTCCACATGTATAAGTGTGTGTGTGGCATGCATATGATACATGCTTATTAAAATGCATGTGTGTGTGTGTGTGTGTGTGTGTGTGTGTGTATTTGAAATCTTAGAAATTAAAACCTGCATGAAAATGTATATGTAGTAGTTGAAGTGATGAAGTTGAGTGGGTAGGGAGGGGAGTTGGAAGAAAAAATTGAGGATTGATTCCTGGAATTATTAGTGAATATTAGATGAGCGGAATTAATGGAGGACTGGAAGAGTAGCCATTGAAGAAGAGGAAAAAAGATATGGTATCATAATCCCATGAAAGCCATGAGATTAAAATAATTTTAACAGGGATTCCTTTGGAGTATCAAATAGTGCAGGGGATTCTTATTATATAAAAACTGAAAAGCATCTAGAAACTAGGAAGTCATTGATATTCTTGATAAAGGTCGTCCTAATAGAGTGGGACTTGGGTACAGAAGCAAGATTGAGTGGTTAAAGAATGAACAGGGATGTGAGATAGTAAAAACAATAAATATAGAAAGCTCAGCTTGGTTTTGGAAGGAAGAGAGAGGAGACCTGGGAGAGACGAGGGAGGGTTTTTATTTTGTATCATCGTCTTTGTTGCCATCATCACTCCTCCTCCTACTATTAACCACTACTATTCCTCTTATTTTATATGAGGCACTTGGTGAATTAATAATTTTAAAAAGGAGATGGCCCAATTCTTTATTTAGAAAGTGAAAATGAGAACAGACAGATTTACGAATGTGTGTGTGTGTGTATGTGTGTATGTGTGTGTGTGTGCATGTAAAGAATTGAAAAAAATTATACCAGAGAACCTTGTGTATTGTCAGTGAAAATGGAGGCAGGTTTGTATTCTGGGGACTAAGTGACGATAGGACACTTACTATAAAAGAATATTTGAAAAAGATACTATGAAGGACCAGGGGCAAGGCTGACCAGAGTCTTGCTAAAAGTGAGAATGGAATAGTTTATCTTGTTTACATTTTAAATACTAAAATTAGAGGACAAGCCTTTTCCCCTCTTGGATAATGATATATATATATATATTTTTATTAACTCTCAGATAATGATTTTGTATCGCTCATCATCTCAAAACAAAAATATGATCTATTTTTAAGATATCAAAGTGGATTTTAATCTTAAACTTTTTTTCATGTAACTTTTTTTTTTTTTAACAAAGGCTTAGGGTGCAAATATATCTATCAAAAGAATGGTGATTCTTTGCATGTAAGTGAACTCCTAGAG
>NW_011888786.1:16126640-16147933 GCF_000151845.1 Pteropus vampyrus | reverse complement strand
TTTTTTTTTTTTAACAAAGGCTTAGGGTGCAAATATATCTATCAAAAGAATGGTGATTCTTTGCATGTAAGTGAACTCCTAGAGAGTTTCAAAAAAGATGCAAGAAGCTTTAAATTGAGGGCTGGAAAACATCAACTTGAAGATGTGACAGACGTTTTGAAAACTTTTCTCTCTGACACTGACGATGCACTTCTTACCAAGGAGCTCTACCCATACTGGATCTCTGCTTTAGGTAATATATATAAATATGCACCATCATAAGTGCTTGTCTTTTCATTGGATAATTAGATTTTTAAAATCTTTGATAATTTGAAAATTTAACTGAATAGAACAATGTACATAAGATTCAGACAGGAAATTGTGTATATGTCAATATTTGTTTATATCTATCGCAGAAGAAATTTGTGGTAATCATTGATACGTAATGTTTTATATATTTAGTTTTCAGTAGCTTCCTTAGTGCTTACTCTGCTTGAACTTAGAAAGTGTTATAGTGAACTCCATGTATGCTATTAATTTCTCATTAAGATTAAAATGAAAGGTTTAATACAAGATTAGTTTTATAGGATTTCTCTATATGGCTCTTTTGGCTTTTTTCTATCATTTATTCTTTCTCTTTAGGGTATGTAATAATAATTCTTTACTCTTTCTATCTTTATTTCCCTAGATTCTGTCTAATGACGTCAAAAAGCTTTGCTACAGTATAAGAGAACCTATTTAAGAAATGACCCTAGAGAAGTAGTTTATTAAATGACTAATTTAGTCAAATCGATTTCAGTAAATCAATATATATATATTTTATGGATATATTTATATCCATTCAAAACAACTCCTGTTATAGAAATGTTACCGCAATAACAACTTAGAAATATAAAATTGCCTTTAATCCCATCTTTCTTAATAGAACTGTTTTCATTTTTACATATTACTTTAAGTCTTGCCTCATACCTATAATTTATATATAAATATTTACTTTATTAATAAATCACATTTTCCATTAGCTATAGTGCTTTAAAAATGATTTTCAATCTTTATTTTTTTCAGTTTTTAAAATTTGTCGTTGAATTATATCATAATTTACTAATATATTTCTCTCTTGCACCTTTAATCTGCTTTAGAATTTTTTTGGAAAATGACCTTTGAATTTGATTATATGATATTCCTCTGTTGAGAGAGAATTTTTCTTTGAAAATATTTGTTTACTCTAAAACATAAATATGATATTTGAAGGTATTAATTTTTAAAACATCACAAAACACCCACAGTTTGAAAAATCTCAAGAATGACCCTTATTAGTGTCTGCAAGAAAAGTTTAGTATCGTTATTAAAGCTTTTCACAATTTAATTATTTAATTCGGAAGTCTTTTATTTGCTTCCTGGTATTTCTCAAATCAATTGGTTTAACTCTAATCACAAGAAGTGTTGTGAAGTATAATTTTCTGCAATACGAGATATGGAATTATATTACATATATAATTGTATCTCTTTAAGCCTTCTTACCTTGCCACCCTCATTTTTGTTTTAAAGATTTTATTTCATTTATAACTATGAAGTTATTGATAGTATATTTTATAAAGACTTACAGTTTCTTTATTGTAAAATTAGTGATCAAAAATCTGTCAAATATGCTTTTGCTGAAGTTTCAAATTTAGTGACAAAAATATCTTTAATGTCAGTCTGTCAGCAGGAGGTAGTTGGGAAATGATACCATGTGTCAGAGAGGAATGTATTCACCTTTCTCTTGGATATGAATTCTTTGAGAATTTACTTAGAGAAGGCTTTGAATACTGAGTCAAATAGCCTTAAAGTCCTTTGCTTTTAGTTCCAATGTAGCTCACCCTGACCTCTCAGAAGTGCCCTATGTTGGATCTGACAAGACTAAACCAGAACAATCTGGGCGACCTCAGAGGAGAGCTCTCTTGGGTCTTGTGCAGTCAAGGCAAAGAAAGCCTTACAGTAGCATGTGACCTATTTATATCATACATGATCTATTCTTCTAAGAACACTATTAAATTGTCTGATGTCTGTGGCTAGTTGAATAGTTCACCGTATTTTCTGTGTGACCTGAGCTCTATCTTACGTTCTACTTTCTAATTGCTTAAGCTTTGTTTTCAAAATGTCATCTATTTTATTTCTGTAGGATTTGTGAAAATATACTGTTACTAGTGTGACTTCTTGTTATAAGTGTAGTGGTATTAATTATATTTTATGGAATAAATGCAATTACTTCTATAGTTAGAAACCAGACGACTTGAAGGCAAATGTTTAGATTTCACTAGGAATGATAGTTAATTCTTAATTCACTTCTAGTATAGTCTCTGAATGTTATATGGGTGTTTTCCCCTCTTGCTTTTAGAGAGTCATCTACCAGCACAGTTAAGACAAAATGATGTTTGCTTTTAGACCTCACGTGCAGGCTAAATCAGTACAAAAAGATCTGTTGCAGTTTTGAATAAGAGTAAACTTCAAAGTGTCACAGAGTTTCTTACCTCCCCAGGGATCATCATATCCTTTGCAAGTGACAGTGTATTTTTAAAGAATCATTAATGTGCTTCTGGCTTTCTGTGGATAAAATAGTTAGAGCTAAGCAGAAAATGAAAAAGTCTTGTTTCTAAAGGTAGCTGGGAATTGAGAGGGAATATATAAGTGCAATCCCCTTGAGTTACGGAGTCAGCACAAGTTATTTATTTGAAGAAAGGTCTCTTATTTCTCCTGTGATCTCAAAGGTTAAACTGAACCACCACTACACATCTTCTAGAGACCAGAACCTGGGGGTTCCTATGTCTAGTTTGTTCAAGTGTTTGACTTCTTGGGGTTAGGAGAGTGGAAGGTAATCTCTTCTTGTCCTCCTCTCCATGACTAACCAAGTTCCGTCTGTGACAAATTCCGAGGGTCCATCCTCCTCTAAGTCAATGTCATAGTATCAGAGTCTGCACATGGCTTTTTCTCTTGTCCCTTTACCTTTTTCAAGGAGTTGAAGGTAAGAGGGCTAATAAAAGTTCCTTTGCATGAATCTGCAGGGTAGTGCACAGTTCATAGCTCTGGGATGGTTTTAGATTTAGAAAGATTTTTTATGATTTCATAAGGGGAAAAAAGATCAGAAATGTCATTTTCAAATACAGGTCGTGAGATTTTTTTTATAGCCAGAGTTAAAATACTTTTGGCTTATAGCTATAATTTGCACTCCTGTCTGGGTTATTAATTGAATATATTTCTGTTAAGTGAAGTTTGATGTTCCTTAAAGTAGAAGATAAAATACAACTCTGGGTTTAGAAAGTGCTTCATTTTTAATTACATAGTATAAGAACTATAGCATATAGCCTAGGAATGTTTATGTAAATACTTTTTCATAATTATAGAAGTTCAAATATTTTTCTGTTGAAACTTGATTGTATCACTTAGTGAAATATGATTGTGAATATTATTTTAAAATATTGCTAAAAGGCAAATTTATAATACAGATTACTATTTTAGGCCTGTTTTTTTTTTTTTTTTTTTTGGAACCTCTAGATACCCAGGATGACAAGGAAAGAATTAAAAAATATAGAGCATTTATACATACTCTTCCAGGTGTTAACCGAGCAACATTGGCAGCTGTTATTGAACACCTTTACAGGTAGGTGGATTCATGAATTTTTTAGTTCATTTCAAACATGACCCTTAATATGTAATTATTTCCTGAATTTAAAGTACTGTGGTTAACCTTGTGCATGTGACCATGAATCTTTCATCATATCTTGAGTTGTTTCAAAATGAAATTCCTATTAAGCTATCACTTTAATGTCTCTTTCTGTAATTAAGATGCATTTCAGATAAATAGCATTGGAGAGTTTCTTAAATGAATTAAAAATAATCATGTACACCATCCTCAAATACATCCAGTGTATAAGCAAGAATTTTTAAATTCATTTTAGAGGGAAGCTGGGGAAGAGAAGAAAGTATAGGGATGGGGATTCTATAGCAGAATCTGTCTGTGGAAAAGCATTTTCTCATGGTGGACTCTTCAGAAACTCTATTATCGGTTTATACCTAATCTGACTCTAATATGTCGGGGTCGGACTGTTGATCAGATGAAGAAATTTTAAAAGTCAAAAATCGTCTATGTCAGGGCATGTGGTCCCCTGAATTTGGGAGGATAGAAGATATATTATGGTAGCTCGAAGAATAATAGCTGAAGGATGAGGATGTTTGAAAATAACCTTTAATGTTAAAACAAAAGGTTTGTTTTGCTATTAGCAAAAATTATTACAAAGGCTTTACCACGTATTAAATATTGCTTAAGGAATATATTGTCGTAGCTTCCTGCATGGATGCAGTACTCCCTTGAATAAATTTCTGTGAAAATTCTACTCAAAGTACCTTGTTTGGAGTCTAGATTTAGAAATTTTTCACAGCTTATCTCTTCATCTTTCTTTGCCAACCACCACTTCTCATACATGTAAACTTTGTTACTGTAAAACTTATTTTCTTATGGTACCATATAAATTTAGCTTATATATTATATAGTCCTATCTCTATGTTGCCTGTGAGACATTGAGACAGATTTTTTTCATCAAAAATTTTAATGCGACCCAGCTGCCACAATTTATTAAGTGAACATTTTAAACATTGAGTTACACATCATTATTCTTGAAATTCTTAATTCAGATTTGAATTTGAGATGACAAGTTCCTTCCCACCTTCCCTTCCTCCTTTTCTTCACCTAACATATATTTTAGCTTCTATTATGTAGAAGACAGTGCGTTTTAAGATTCCATGTGAACAGAAATATTTAATAATAATACATAAATGACAAATAGTTTTGAGTCAGCAGTTCCTGAACTGAGCACCAAGGAGCCCTGGGACATCACAGTGAACTCCCAGGGGTGCTGCGGGACATTTTATATTTTTTAAGGAACACAGCAACATCAGGACAGGTTTTAATACAGATAATATTAGCATAAGACATGGACTTCTAGAGGAGAGATTGAGTCATTCATTGTGTGTTCAGCTCCAGGGGATGCTTCTGATTTAAAGAGAGATAGGAACTGGGCATGAAAGAAAGATAAGTATAAGATATGAGCAAAACATATTTTCTAGGAAATAGCCGTGCTAGAAAATGAGATTGTAGATGCCTGGCAGGAGGTGAGAGGCTCTGTTACTCAAGCAAAAACATCTGGATTTTATTTCTTTAAGTGACAAGTGACTGGTCAAATCTGTTTTAGAATAGCAACCCCTGTAATGGGATGGGTTGGGGAGAGGTTAGACTAGAGGCAGAGAAACTGATTAGGAAACAGCTTTCTTGGGCTTCTGAGGATAAGGCCTGAGTGAGAAGAGACTGAGCAGCAGAATATGAAAACCTAGGAAACACTGACATGTGGGGGTGGAGAAATAAAGGAAGAAAAGGGAAATACTATATTGTACCTACTTTTGCTAGAAATTAAGGCAGAAACAGAAAGTCAAAAGAGAGGTTAAGAGTACCAAAGGAGAATGCTTTTGCAGAAGGATGTCTCGAAAGGTGGGAATGTTTGATTAGTATCATCAAAAATTTGAGGTCCCTTTGGATGAGGTCAGGTTGATTTAGCATTTAATTCCATTCCTGCCTTAGATAAAAGATTACTTCCTCCATGACTAACATTTTCTTAATTCCATTCACCAGATATTTATTACGCGCTACAGTGTGATTAAAGCAGCACTCGCTGCCTGTGAGACACTTAGATTCCAGTAACAGAGGCATACATGCAGATAAATTTTCCAGGTGTTTACAGCATAGTGTGATAGGAGTACAGAAGTGGTTTTGAGAGGGGTGTCCACAGTTATTACATTCTTCTCTATCAACTTGTAATTCTTTTTGCATCTTCTAAATCATATAGGATGATTGCACTTGCTCCATCTCCGCTATGCCATTTGACATTTTATTATAAGTTTTTTACATTATCATATATATTGCTGTCATGTTTACTCACGTTTTCTTGAACCTACTAGAATTTCTGCTTTAAAAGACAGGTGTGCCTACCTTAGTCTTGCTTTATTCCTTTGATTGAGTTGGTCTCCCTTGTTTAGTGTGTATTCTAAAAGTTTGCAAATGTAATTAGGCAAACAAGCAGCTGCCCTATACATAGCCAGTGACAAATAACATTAATAGATACTTTCATGTGTATCACTTAGTGCTCCCATCTCATGCATTCTTATCAATGTAAATATCCTTTTATTAGGGTGATGGCTGTAGTTTTTTGTTTTGTTTTTAATCTCTTTGAACTTAGATTTGTGAATACTTTAAGTGCTTTTTCTAAGACCCAAAAGTAGCCTGCTGATTGGGAGAGTTGATTCATCGGTTCGTTATAAAAAGTCATTCTTCGTTATATCAAAGAAAAGTATAGTTGTCTTTCTAAACTAGGCAATTCCTTTTTGAGAGCTACTATCTTATTTTGAATAACCAAACAGACATTTGCTGCTTGGTATTTTCTCACCTGATAATGCACTTTTTGGAAAATCCAGCCCAGCCCTGAACATTGAATTTAGAACTCTCCACTATATGTCTCCCAATTCACCTTTCTTGCCTTATTTCCTACTTAGCTATTACTTCCTTTTCCCTCTCTCATTTATGCTGCAGTCCCACAAATCATTCCATACCGTTCTGCAAGCACATCTTTATGTCTTAGCCTCAGGTTGTCCCATTTTCTAGAATTGTTTGGATATAGTGAGTTCGTCCTCTAAATTAGCACTCAAGTACTGCTTTGTAACTTGTAGTAATATCTTCTTTAACACTAGTTTTCTGTGTTCTTGACTAGACTCTTAGCTACTTGGAAGAAAGAACTTGGAATCACTCCACCTTGTATATCAGAGACTTTCAATATGTGTATGCTAAAAGAAAATGATAAATGGATATTATGACTATAAAATTTTCTATAAAATTTTCAGAAAGAAGTATGTCATAATGAGGTATGCTTTTCTTTAACAGGGTTCAGAAATGCTCAGAAATCAATCACATGAACACCCATAACTTGGCCTTGGCCTTTTCATCCTGTTTGTTTCAAACTAAAGGACAAACTAGTGAAGAAGTGAATGTCATCGAGGACTTAATTGATAATTATGTTGAAATATTTGAGGTAAGTATTTTATATCCCATTTCTTGTTAAAATAGTTTTGATGTTACTGCTTGCAAACAAAAAAATATATTTTTGGATATTTTTATTCAGGTCTTTATGAATATTTTAAAATGAAGAAAATAAAGGATAGTTATATATGATCTTTAATTTTTCAGCTATAATTAGCTTTTTAAATTTGGCTGTTTCTGAAAGCTTTTTTATTATCTTCTGCCTATTGGATAGAATATTTCTATTTATAGTGTTTTTATATATTTATTTGCTTCCTCAGTATGTGTATGCATTAAGTATGTGTACTTAGAGGTGTGAACTTATGAATTTACAAATTTGATAATAAACACCAGGCCGTTAAATCCTGCAGTTGAAAAGAAAGCATTTTAGTGTTTTCTTTTAATTGTGCTTGAATTGGAAAAAACAAACTCTGAAATGTTATTCTGTGGTTTTTACTAAGTCATCTCTAATTATTCTAATTATTTGACGTTTCAATTCGCCATTTTATGAAGTTAATATTTTCATGTTTCATCAGAAAACTGTTAGAATAGGGATAATTTCTTAGTTTAAAGAAGTAAAAATGAGGAAATAAGCCCAGGATTTGAATATGTGGGAAAGGTAGGGAATATGAGTCAAAGGTCCTGATATATGTCAGAGGTCCAGCGCCATCATTTATTTTTGGCATGTTTTGTCATTTAACCTTTTTGAGCATTCCATTAAGTGATGTTTTATACAATTACTTGTTTTCCAGGGCTTAGATATACCAGATGAAATAAAATGGGTTAATGTAATAGGTTACTATTTGTAAAGTTCTAACATTCTTATAATAACTTATCACAAGATTACTTAAGTAGTAAAGGGAAAGAAAATGTATTTTTATAAAATAACACAGTTTGTATCTTAATTTATTTAGGAATGGACACCAGAGTTGTCAAATTCTTTTTGCTCTTCGATCTTTTTATTTCTTTCTGTATGTGTCCACTGTTTTTGATCAGTAGCAACTTCTGTGCAATAATCTGATGCTGAGAAATGAAAGAATTAAAAAAAAAAAAAAGTACTGTGTGGCTTTGCATGCTCTCTTTAGTTTTTATATTTGTACTGTTCCATTAATAAAAATAAATGGTTATCTTCATAGCTTTGTTAAATCCAACCTTAACTAATGGTGGAAATTTCATATTCACTTACTGAACATTTTCGTTTGAGAAATAAGTCTTGTCTCTCAGTCTACATAAACTCTAACAAACCAGTCATCTGCCCCTTGCTTATTAAATTGCCTTAGCAAAGGGGCTTCCTTGGTAGGATCTGTAGCCTGAAATGGTATCATAATAAAATGTTCTGACCTTTATGAAGCTCATCTCGTTGGCTCTGTTTTTGCCCTAGGTGTGTGGGTCCACACTGATTAAGATGGCCATTCTCATTCATTTATACTTGTCGGTCTTTAAATTCCTAAAGAAACTTATGTGAGGATGAGAACCATCACTCCTTGTATTTTATTAGAATGTCCCAAATTATATTTTAAACAGGTTACAGAAGATCAAGTCAAACAAATGGACATAGAAAATAGCTTTATTACCAAGTGGAAAGACACTCAAGTGAGTAGTAATAGTTAGATCTCCAAAGGGAAAAAAATATTAAAAAAAAAACAAAAAACAAAAACTTTTATTGTAAGTAAAGACAATTGTTGTGTTTATTTTCAAGTTTCTATTTGAAGCAAAGTAAAAGTAATGGGCAAAGGGAACCAAGATAAAATAGCTGTGTAATTCTGCAGCATGGTGCATGTATACAAATTTCCAAAGTATGTTAAAGTAACTTTTTCAAAATACAGAAGGAAAAATCAGTTTTAATTTTATCAAGTATCCCTTATAAAATCAGTTCTCATTTATAAAACACTATTGAAATTGCCAGTGGATTTCACAGGAAGCATTTGAAGCCAAAAATACTAGAGTAAATTGAAAATTCAGACTCCCTAATGATTCTTTCCGTTATGATTTTGAATATATAAATTATTTCTTACATGCTTTTGCTTTGCCTGCTCTTGGATGATTGTGTCAGCCGGAATGTTTCTGTGTGATCTAACATATGCTAATTTATGTCTTAAGTTGACTTTTCTGATTTTTTCTTGCTTTTCTCAGTCACATTACATTGGATTTGTGGGTTCAGGTTGCATTACACTTTTCAAGGAGACCTTTCCTTATTTGATGACTATTCATTGGACTTGCTTAAAATTACTCTTTAATCCTCTTCTAATACCTAAGGATTGTAATAGATTCAAGGTACCAATTCAAACAACAGAAATGGGTCAACTATATTCTATTTATGAAATACACTCAAAGATTGAAGCTCGAAAGCTTATTAGTCAAACCCTAAATTCACCTCATTCCTGAAATATACAGCGCTAACTAGAATAGTCATCAGTGCTATCATTCCTTTTGAAGGAGATGAGAAAACGCCTTCCTTCTAGTGCCTAGATCCCCTAGTACTAATACTGTGATATTAATTACTTGAAGAAGTATTTCCTCCATTTTGACCCAAAGTAATTAATGCAGCCTCCGGAGGAGTTAGCTGTAACAGGAAAAAGTCTGGCTCATTAGCAGTTAGCTGCTGTCTTGGATTCTTGCTTTTTTGGGAGAGTTTCAGTCATGCAGTAAGGGAGCGTGTGAGCCCAGGGGATAATCTTTGGCAGCATTTTCTGTATTGTTAAAGTATGAGTACCCTTCTGCCTTTTTATCTTTTGTATTCATATTATAATAAATGAGTCTTAAATGCTTTCTAATTAAGTATAAATAAGCAAAATAAAAGAATTATCTATAAAGTAGGATATTTGGGAAAGGAAAGTCGAAGTGTTTGGAAAAACATGTTCTTTTGCTTGAGCTTTTCTCTATTTCATCCAACTCTCCATTGGAGTATTTTTCTGACAGTCTTTCTGTCTTATCCTTGTTTGAATTTCTTAGCAGTGCTTGTGTTTTGGCTTCACCCTATGAGTTTGTAGTGTTTGCTTTTTTAATTTTTAAAATGTGTCTTTCCTGGAGAGTTGTTTATGCAAACAGTGAAAAGTAAAAATGTCACTGTATCTATGCTTCCCTAAAATTTTTGTGTAGCATCGAAAGTGAGAAAGAAAAATTGGAAATAAGCTTTCCTAAGTCTGTAGTGTCAGAATAAATAAGAATATTTCTTCAAAGTGCATTTTTAATGTTTTCCCCACAGATTTACTCGTTAGGTTTTCCTCTGAGGCAAATTTAACTTCAGAATAATTGTTTCATCTTTTTTTTTTTTTTAATTAGATGATGGATATTATTTAGTTACACAACTTAAGAGAGTTTCCGAAAAAAGTTGCTCAATGTTTTTCATAGATTCATTTGTAATCTCCACATTATTCTTTGTAATCTCCACATTATGCTGTCAATCTCTACATAGTGATACCTTATGCTTTTTTTTTCTGGCTTGTATCTTCTTCACTTAGTATGTCTTCTCAGGTATAATAGTGCCCCAAAATAGCACTAATGCTTGGCTAAAGATGATTAAAAACTTATCTTTATTATCTGCTTTATTTTATCACTTTACATTTATTTTTTCTTGCTAAATATACTTTCTCTGTTTGTTGTTTTAATACAACTCTGACTTAATTTATCCTCAGATTTCAATTTTTGGACAGATCATCTCTGAAAATTTAGCAAGACCTATTTTGCCTTTTAATTATCAATATTATGCCCACACTACAACTTAAAGCAGAATTACATGTGGCTCATTTTCCCTGCGCATTTTGTTTATCCTGTTCCATGGTGATGGCTCTTAGAACTTCAGTTGCTATAGTCAGCATATTTTCATTGTGGCTGAATCATTATTTCAGTAAGAATGTAAGTGTTGAGGATGCTAAACTTTGAGTAAGAGATTTAAAGAAAAAAGCATCATTGTGACTGTTGTTACTGATTGTAATATCTGTGTAGATTCCTTGTCCTTAATCAATCATGTTTGGAAAGTGGGTATCATCATGCTATTAACAGGAAGATTGGCTCATTTCATTGTTATAAAACGCTCAGAAGTAGAACTAGGACGTCTGTGTTAAGTGTCACATGTGTGTTCTTGCAATGTACTTAGATTGGGTATTTTCACATCTGCCCTTTTCTAGGTTTCCCAGGCTGGAGATTTGTTAATTGAAGTATATGTAGAAAAGAAGGAACCTGACTGCAGTATTATAATTCGGGTGAGTCCTAAAGATAGATGTAAAGAGTACTGTTGCAAATCACAAGTGTTAGCATTAATTCACGTCTTGAATTTTCCATTGTTTCTTATAGCTCCTTTTACATGCATAATTAAAATTGTGACTGATGACAGGATTGACTTTTCATTCCAATATCCTCTGAGAATTCCATGTTTCAGTCATTTGAAAAGGGAACATCTTATGTGCTTTGGGTTAAGATTAGGATTTTCTATATATTCTAGAAAATAGCCTGAGCTTAAATTTTTGCTCCTTCTTAACATTAGGCAAATTATATACTTCATCTGAGCCTCAATATTCTCACCTGTAAAATGAGGAAAAATTACAGTTTTCTCAGCATATCAGTGTTTAATAAATATAACTATTACTACTACTCTAATAATTATAATACTGATAATAATTATTGTTATTATTTCCCCACTCTTGTATCCTAAACCTTAGCTACCAAGTCTTCCGATTTACTTGACTATTGGATAACTCTTTTCTTTCTTAAGACTATTAATTATTTTTTCTGAATTAAAAAGATCCCTCTCATGCTACCATATTCAGTACTTCGTCTGCCTTAGGAAGAGTAACAGTGTTATTTCAGATCCCTACTTAGTACGAATACATTCTCTGTAGGAGGAATAGACATTCTGCCATGTAGCAATAGAAATTCAGCTTTAGCGCCTCATCTTTTTCAAGCTCAAGATTAAACAGTATTAGATATCTCTAGACTTTTGTTAAGCATATATTATAATTGTTAATTTATATATTTTTAATAATTACATATTAAAACCCTATGGCACTGGTTACCTTCCTTAGAACATGGAGCTGAACTACTTTGATCATAGACTTTGCTCTCATGACTCTTTGGCCACATCCTGTTTCTTATGCTGATCGTGTGAGGTTGATACCAGGGGACTTGAGGAAGTAGTACAGATTAATAAGCTCAAGTCTGTTACTAATGTTAGAATTGGTGCTCATAGCCTATGACTTAATTCCATCTATACCTAAATTCTTTAGTAGCTCATTTTAATCTTACTAATGAAGCCATAACAAAGGTTATTACAACTGAGAAAATTTTTAAGTACAGTATTTAGATAAAGGACTGTTTTGTTTCATCTTACAATTCCAAATTCTTTTTAAAAACACTGTAAAAACTATACAAAAATAATCATAAACATTTATTTAATGCTTAAGACTTGCCAAAACTCTTTAGTTACATTTGTCTTAACCGATCATTACCTCAACCCAAGGAGGCAGATAAAGCAGGTAATGTTTCAAGTTTATGTGGATAGAAACTGGAAATTAAGAAAATTAAAGCCAGAACTCAAACCTGGATTATCATATTCCAAACCCGATGTTCATTACATGGATTTATATATTCTTTAGTGTAATGATTTCCAGAGTGTCCTTTGTGGAGTTCTAGGTGTTCTGAAGAGGGGCCTTGGGTTTTTCCTGGGACAAGGAGTGGAGTTCCAGTCTTCCTTTCCTGTGTCAGCCTGAGATGCACTCCCTGCTTGGTTGCTCAGTAATTTATTATTTTGAGAAAAAGCTATATTTCTTTAAAAAATTTGAAGTCATTCCGTTAAATAGCATCATTGAAATGATTCATCTACTAATGTTTCTACCGCTTAAAATTCACATTTCCCAGATGCTTTTTTAAAAGTTTATACTGTTGCCTTTACTAAATGGAAAACAGTGGACTTAACTTTACAATTAATGTATTTCAAAAAAAAAAGCACTAAATTCCACAAAATCCAAAAGATAGACCATATGAGTTACCTGTAATGAAAAATAATATGTTATTTTTATATATGCAATAAGCTTATGCTCAGTAATGGACAGGAGAAATGGAAATGAGCACATACCCTTTCTAAGAAAAATTTTAAATAGGTACATACTTTTATAGAAAATGTGCAGTCGGGATAGTTTAATGCTTGAAACATGTTTGTTTAACATTATAACTAAATTCTAACTGAAGAAAGCCAGCTTGCTTTTAGCCAGCATGGAATTAAGGTTGGCAAAAACAAAAACAAGAAGAAACAAATCAAAAATCCCAAAAGTTTCTGAAGAAAATGGAGTGTTCATGTAATGTCCTGAGGCTTTGGGACTCTTGTAGAGCTGGCCCCCAGGCTGGCATTGCAGACTCTGCCCTATGCCCCGAAATCCTAGTTTCAGCATACTTTGGTGTCCCACCATCTGTCACTTGGCATGGCAGGGCACACCACAGACCACTAAAACCCTGGGGCTTTTGGCATGGTGGACAGCAGTCAACTGTGTATAATTTAGGCATCGGGCTGAATAAACCAAGTCACTCTGAACTCTTGATTATAGAATTGATAGGTAGAAAGTTTTATTCCTGGAAGACCATTGGATTTGCTATCTTGTAACAGTCTTTGTTTGACTAGGTATATTCTTCCCTCTTGAATGATCTAATTGCTCAGCATGTGAGAAAAAATTTTGTCCTGACTATACTATGTCATAATATCTTTTTGCACTCACATTGAAATGTATTACGTTTTATGGAGAAGATCTGAACAGACTGTTTTCTCAGTGTGCTTAGAGAAGCTAGTAAAACATGCCTGGAAAAACCTGAGGACTTGTAAGATGGTAGATTGTAAGTGTTATACTAGGGCAAGTATAAGGCTATGCCCTAGTATAAGGCTATGTCTGTAACTGACATATAGTCTGACTAAATTTTGTCTTTTTTTTTACAGATATCGCCAATGATGGAAGCAGAAGAATTAACTAATGATATATTAGCAATAAAAAATATTATTCCTACAAAAGATGATATCTGGGCCACATTTGAAGTCATTGAAAATGAAGAGCTAGGTAAGTGATTTTCATGCTAGAGTTTCTTAAATTCCTTATAGTATGAAGAAATACTGTATTTGTGATGTTATTATTAACATTTTATGTTTTTTTCTAAAGATTAACATTGTGAATTCCCTCCTACCTTAGTGCATGTGTTGATGTTATTGCCACTTGAGTTTGCCCTCCCGTGATTTTACTCATCAAAATAGATTATTTATTGATTCTAAAAATATAGTGCAAAGCATTAGGCATTCGTGTTTCTGCCTCAGGAAATAAGGCCTGTATTTATAAGGACAAACAGTTTGATTTGTAGCAATATTTAAATGTCACCACCACCACCACCTACCTGATTCCTGTATGCTACTCACTTAGCAAAAACAAAGAACGTTGATTTAAAAGATTATTATTTTAAAAAATAATTTTATTTTAAGCCTATCAAAGCTTATATTTTGGCTTTTTCATTTTTATCTATCTTTAGTGGAGTGGACCAGATATTTTGTCTTTTTTTTATTACCGAGGTAGAAAGATAAGGAGAGCTTTGAAAACACCTTGACTACCCCAATAATAAAGTGCTGAATAAGCTTAACATCTTAATGACACTGTTTGGTTTTAAAGACCTCCAGGGGGGAAAAAATAGATGCAGAATGTCTTTATGCCTTGACCATCTGTCTAGCTGATACTTACTAAGGTCTTGGGACCCTTTCTAGCACAGCTGTCAAACTGCCAAACGTGAAATCTTGCCACCTGCAAACTCAAGATAAAAATTAAAATTCAACATTGAAATACCCCATCGTATGTTATTAGGCGTGTTAATCAGTGTTGGAATGAAACGGGATTATCAAATACTTTGTCTTTCATCACTCCATCTTGATGTTTTCATTCCTTTGTATCTTTTCTTTTTATTATGCACAGCTCTTTAAAAAACAAATTTGTATTAAAATTTGTATTTCAGTGTTCACTGTCAAGATTCAGTGACTGTGGTGTCAGTTCACACTGTGTCTCCGTAGTCAGGCTCACTCTTTCCCAGGCAAACGACTCCTGTGGTCACCACCACCCCACCCCCACCCCCACCCCCCAAGTCTGATGGGTTTGCTTCAGGCTTTACATGTTTTTCTGTGACATTTATTGTTAATGACCGTTCTCTTTTTCTTCAGCGGTCCTCACTCTGTTTTGTGCTGGCTGGGTTCTCCTCCTGGCCCTCTAGTCATTTTCTCTCATTGTCAGTTCTTCCTTTGTCTATCCTCTAAGCAGTGGGTTTCTGCTGCTCCAATCTCTTTTGCCATCTTTTGTCATTTGATGTATTCTTTATAAATAAGATCTTTTTTATTCTTTGTTTGACTAATATGTGTGAGCTAGTGTTCCCCAAATGTTCCTTTTTTCTTCCTCCATCTGGCCCACCAGTGTACCTCCTTTAAAACCCAGACTAAGGGTTTTATTGCTCTTTGTCTTACCTTTTTTTATGGTGCCCATCACATGGGTATATATTCATCTCTCTCAATGAGAGCTTTTCAGAAGGAAGGAGAGACTCTCTTTTTTTCTATCTCTAGTGTCTGGCACAGTGCCTAGTGCATAGTTGACATACAGTTAAAATCTTTTGCTTAAGTGAAGCACAGTTTTACATTAGTGTATGATTCAATGGTGGTAGAGTCTTGATTTTTGTTGTTTAATTTTAAGGAAAGGGACTGGGTTAACAGCTTTATCATTTTTGTGAGTAGAAGATAACTGTCAGCATTACTGCCAGAAGTATCTTTCTAAAACAAATAGAATCATATTATTCCACCATTTAAAACTCTTTAATTATTTCTTCATTTTCTACCTATCCTGTAAAATCTAGTTCAAATGACCTTCCTCCATGATGATACTTAAATAAACATAGTTCTCATTGATCTTTCTCTGATTATTTACTTATAGATCTATAGTACTACATACAGTCTGACTTATAGAGTAGTAATGTGTGTATATTTGGCCCTGCCCTAGACCACATGTTCTTTGGGACAGGGGTCCCCAAGCCCCAGGCCACAGGCCTGTACCAGTCTGTGGCCTGTTAGGAACTGGGCCACACAGCAGAGGATGAGTGGTGGGCAAGCCAGCAAAGCTTCATCTGTATTTGTAGCCGTTCTCCAGTGCTAGCATCACTATCTCAGCTCCACCTCAGATCATCAGGCATTAGATTCTCATAGGAGCACTGGTCCCTGGTGCCAAAAAGTTTGGGGACCGCTGCTCTAGGTTATCTCAGGAGTATAAAGGGAACTTTATAAAATATTTATTATACAAAATGGGCACTGGATATAAGAGGGTAGAGAAGTATTGCTTTAAAATTTACAGACACCTAAAATAAAACCCAGCACTTCTGGTTCACTAGCTTATTTAACCATTTATTTATTTATTTTGGGTTACCACTTTACTTGGAGGATTTATATTTACATTTACATTAGAAAAAGCACCAATTAATTTCCTGCTGACTGTCTTCCATCAACTACAATCTTGTGACTACCAATACCTTCACTTTTATCTTCTTTTTATATTTCACTTTATCTTCCCTGCATGTTTCTAGAAATAAAGCTTTTAACATTTTAGAAGGTCAGCTGGAGCCACAGGTTCCATCTGCTTCAGTAAGCCAATATAATCATAGGACCCTTTGTTGCTTTTCTAGCTTTGTTCCTTTAAAAGCAATAAAAATCATCTTAGTTTTCTCTTCTGGCTATTTGTACTTGAACAGTTGACCAACATTAAAACCATGCCAAATTGGAATTCTTAACTCCATCAAATGTATTCTTGTTTGATATACATGGGGTGTTAACTTTTATTATATATTTGAAAATTCACAAATCAAAACCACTTGAGGTCTCCTAATCTTTTTATAGCTTCATTAAGGTAACTTTTTTTTTTTTTTAATTAGAAGGAATCAAAAAAAAAAAAAAAAACCCACTCCAATCCAATTTTACCATCTGTGATGTACTGTCACATGCAAGTTGATAATCTGTCATTTTCAGGATAAGCATTCCTTCATTTTATTTCTGGATATTCTGCAATCTCTCTTCTAACTATATGGAATTCCTTCCTACTCTCATCCATTCTGCTAGTGCCTCTTGGTTGGGAGGACCAGTGCCCAAAAGCATAGAGCTCCAATGCTGTGACACGGGGATATGCTTCGACTCAGCCCTTGAGAAAACAAGGGTAGTAGGGAGAGAATGCCCACCCAAAATCCATGATTCATTATTCTGCTGTGGATATCCTAAAAAGCAAACAAACAAACAAAAACACAGATAAAGAACCATGCAGGAGACAATCAGCTCTCCAAAAGCTGACCAGGGCCTTGAGATCTATCTCCTAGTGGCTCCTAATCTACAAGCAGGAACCACTCTTTGTGTGCCTGCCACATGTGGATACATTTATCTCAGGAGCAACAACCCAAGTCACTCAAGTTTGGAATGCATCTATTTTATGTTCTACCTCAGTTAACAAGATATTTGTAGGATATGTTCCACATCAACACACTATGCCAGAGGTAGTGAGAGATATAAAGGTCTAAAAGATATGGTAAATGCCCAAAGCAGCAGTCCCCAACCTTTTGGCACCAAGGACGAGTGCTCCTATAAGAATCTAATGCCTGATGATCTGAGATGGAGCTGAGGCTGTGATGCTAGAGCTGGGGAGTGTCTGCAAATACAGATGAAGCTTCGCTCACTTACCCGCTGCCCAGCTCCTGCTATGCGGCCTGGTTCCCAACAGGCAACAGGGGGGCTGGGGAGTGGGGGGCCTGTTCTAGTGTACTCATTAAAAAAAGCTAATATAATATCCTACTTATAATGTAAAAATGAGTAGAGGAAATATATAATAAAACATTATAAATGCTGACACACTCCTATATGGTCAAAGATAATGAAAATAAATTCTTACATCAATATGGAATTACCATATATGTGACAGCTCTACATGCACACTGTATATGCATGTCAATTTGTGACTCTCATATCACTAGAAGCATTGACATTGTTGGCAAAATGGTGTCTGAGTCCATTTGGGCTGCTATAACAGAATTTCATAGACTAAATGGCTTGTAAACACCAGGAATTTATTTCTCACAGTTGTGGAGGCTGGGAAGTCCAAGATTAAGGTACTGGCAGATTCAGTGTCTGGTGAGAGCCAGCTTCCCAGTCCACAGAGGGTTGTCTTTTCTCTCTGTTCTCACACGGTGGAAGGGAGCTCTGTGGGGTCTCTTTTCTAAGGACGATAATCCCATTCATGGGGACTCTGTCTTCTAAAGGTCCTGCCTCCTAATATTATCACATCAGGGATTAGGTTTCATCATAGGAATTTGGGGGAGGAGTGGTGGTAGCAGACATTCAGACCATAAGCAATTGGTGAGCAGTTCTTACAAAGTTCTGACAAATCACCATCTTTTTTTGCATATATATATATATATATATATATATATATATAGTAATCAGGTTCATGAGGAAAAAATGTCATATTAAAACTGTATAAAATATTTTGAGAATTTGTATGGAAAGCTGAGTTAGATTCTAGGTTCAGTTAATTTATAAGTAGGTTTTCCTCTGAATGTCTGGTGGGACATTTTTTGAAATTTGTACTGGATAGAGAATAAGTCTGTCTTTGTGTCATTCTTTGAAAGATACCAAGCATCCCTGACCCACTGCTGCCAATCATTAGGACAAGCTGAAGCCCACTCTAGGAGAGGCTGTCACCTTCCTCAAGAGCTTATCTTCTAAAGTATACTGTTATTTTAATGTTTTGTTTTAAAACTGAACCTCTCGGCTGATCCAGCCCCATATCCTCTAGGTCCTTGACTTGCTGAAAAAAAGTAACTGCCTGAGGAGCCGCATTTAAGTGGACTTTTCAATTGAGCGGTTCAAGTTTGTCAAACACTTTCTATGCAGCAATATCATAATGAAATGTTTTCTTGATTCTTCCTTATAGCTGCAATGATGTAGAAGATCTGTTCATTTTTAATCAGGGTTCTTTCCAACCCTTCCTTTGATTGACACAGAAAGGGCTGTCAGCCTCTGACTCTATGGATAGGACCGAGAAAGGCTTGCATAGCTCAAAATTTGGCACTAAGAATTTAATTATTGGGGAAGTCATAATTGTCTCAGGAAATCCTGTGCCATTACTGCCAGAAATTTAATGACGATACCTATAATTTCGAGTGAAAAATGGATAGCTCTTTTTAACTAGATTTATTCTATGAACATGATTTTAAACTATTAATATTGTGATTTACCTAGCTAAAGAGTCATCTCTATAATCTCTTCTTCTTAAATAATTACACTGAATTTTCAGCAACTTCTATGCTATAGATAGTATGCAAATAAGTTATTTACTTCTAGTAATGCCCTAATGCCAAATGACTTTCATACCATATAATCTATCATGACAGATGGTTGTAAATGTAACTATAAATAAAAACATTTGTAGGAATTTATATTCCAGCAATGCTTGATGACTCAATTTTTCCTGTTTCTTATTTCTTTAGGTGGACTTTAATGTCATTTATAATTATAGCATTGACAGTCTAATAAACATTTATCTTTTCAGCCCATTTTTCAGCTCTGTTTTTATGCAGAAACTTGAATCTTCAGGATTTTCATTCCCCTGAAGTAGTTTATACTATGAGGCTGATGGAGGGAAAAAACTTATTTTTTGAAAACCTATATTTGCCTCTATATCTGCTGTGATATATTTTAGTATAACTAAAAACACTTTAGAGCTATCACTGTAGTACCTGCTTTCATTAGCGACTCTCTTTAATATAAATGCTCTGATATCTGGAAGTCTCATTACCAATTTAATCTTGTAGTAAAGAAGAGTAAGCTTTTATTTCGATCCACATACTGTTTTTCAGTTAAGAATATCATTCTCACCTCTAAGCCAACCGTAGTATCATTCGTTTCCTGAAATGCAGGATGTTGGAACTATTTTGCTATTATTTCCTGCCACTAAGGATGGGAAAGTGAGGGCTAATAAGGGGAAAGGGTGAACTGACATTGTTTTTCACTTTGCTTATGTTACCTTGTTCAGTCCTCAAAAAAAAAAAAAAAAATCTTGGTAAGTTGATACTTTTCCCCAAATCACATGTGAGAAAATCATCATGTGGGGATTTCCATACTTGCCCAAACTAAAACTAAGTGTAGTAGTTAAGATTTGGAGCTATAAAGTCAAATAGATTTGAGGTTCAAATCTCTGCTCCTTACTTGAAGCAGCTGTTCGACTTTAGGCAGGTAGCTGCATGTCCCTGATCCTTGGGTTCCCCTACATGTAAAATATGAATAATACCTAATGAAGAGTGTCCTTGTGAGAATTAAAAGTGATGACTGCTGCGAAGTATCCAGTATACATAATGTCTGAGACATAGCTGTTATTCCAGAAATGGCAGCTGCTAACAGGGTCCTCGTGTCCCAGAGTTCGCATGTAATGGAACCAAGAATTAGATAACACCAAATGTAAAGAGAGTGCTTATTCTATAATTAGTTATTCAGTGATATTATTGAATATATTTCTTATGCTGTGCATAAGGATGCTGTGACTTATTTTATAGGTAGGAGTTTGTACCTCTCAATCCTTTCACCTTTTTTTGCCCTTTCCTTCACTGCCCTCCCCTCTGGAAACCATGTTTAACCTCTGTATCTATGAATCTGTTTTGTTCTGGGTTTTTTTTGTTTGTTTTTTCTTTTGAATTCCACATATAAATTGAAATTATGTGGTACTGCCTTTCTCTTTCTGACTTATTTCACTTAGCATAATACACTCTAGGTCTATCCATGTTGTCACAAATGGCAAGATCTCATTTTTTTTAGAGCTAAGTAATAGTTCATTGTATACATGTACCATTTCTTCTCTATCCATTCATGGTTGGTGGACTTTTAGGTTGTTTCCATATCTTGGCAATTGTATACAGTGCCGCAGTGAACATGGGGGTAGATATATCTTTTTGTGTTTAGGATTCGTCTGTTTTTGGATAAATACCAGTAGTAGGATTGCTGGATCATATAGTAATTCTATTTTTAGTTCTTTGAGGAAGGTCCAAACTGTTTTTCATAGTGGCTGCACCAATTTATAAGCCTACCAACAATGCACAAGGTTTTCCTTTTCTTCATATCCTAGCCAATTCTTATTATGTGTTGTCTTTTTGATTATAGCCATTCTGACAGGTGTGAAGTGATATCTCACTGTGGTTT